>NW_005842286.1:270497-270831 GCF_000455745.1 Alligator sinensis
GACTCGGGGGTGGGGGCCCCTGGGGGGGTGTGGACGGGGTGATTTTGTGTGTGTGTGTGTGTGTGTACATGTGTGGGTGGGTGTGTAGGGTCCATGATTGTGTGTGCACACACATGGGGGTGTGCGGAGGGTCCGTGATTGTGTGTGCACACAGGGGTATTTGTGGAGGCTCCTTGATTTGTGTGTGTGTGTGTGTGTGTGTATAGGGTCTGTGATTGTGTGTGTGTGTCCCTGATCCTGTGTGCACACATGTGGGTGTGTGTGGAAGGTCCATGATTTTGCGTGTGTCTATGTGGGGGGAAGGGGGGGGGAGTGTAGGGTGCATGTGTGTGTG
>NW_005842286.1:270848-287710 GCF_000455745.1 Alligator sinensis
GGGGGGGGTGTATAGGGGCCCTGGTTGCGTGCATGCACACTTGTCTACGTGCGTGCATGCACACTTGTCTACGTGCGTGCATGCACACTTGTCTACATGTGCGTGCATGCACATGTGCATGAAGGATGCGTGATTCTGTGTGGGTGCAGGCATGCATGGAGAGTCCATAGCTGTGCACAGGCCACGTGTGCGTGTGGCGGGTCCCCAGTTTTGTGCACATGCAGGGAGGAAGGAAAGGTGTCCCGTGGCTGGAGCACACCTGGACTCGGCCCCCGCGAAGTTGGGCTGTGAACAAGGTGCCGGCCGTGACCGCACTGGTGGTTACAGTCGAGTGAGGGTGTTGCATGCACTGTGTGTGTCAGGTCTCGGTACGTGCAGAGTGAAGGATAGTAGGGGTGGTGCATGCGTACGTGCAGTGAGGGTGCTGGAGCTCAGCACGTGGGGGAGGGCAGCGGGCAGTGTGGGCTGTAAAGGAGCCCCTCTCCCAGTGGCACCAGTGCCAGTGTCCAGTGGCAATAGCATGGTGGGGCAGGGGTGCTCTGGGGCCAGTGGTGGGCAGGGCACTGGGTTATGGACCTGCCTGTCTAATAGCATCAGGCTGCAGTGTTGCATGCACTGATCGTGCAGGGTCTCAGCCCTCGGGGCCAGGTAGAAGTCCGCAAAGGGGCTGAGTTGAGGGTGTCATGTGAACCGAGTGTGCTGAGGCGAGGTCCCTCAGGGTCACCGATGCAGCAGGCCACGCCACACCAGGCACGGGAGGGCTGCAAGAACCACCGTTTTCTGGGTGTCGGGTTCATGAAACATTTCGGAGAGCTAAACGTTGTAGGCTGGTGATGGGGTTGGGGCACTTCGGGGCTTTCTGTTTCAGTCGGACCCACTGTCTTGTCCCAACCGCCGTGTGGCAAGAGCCCTTTACCGGCAATGCACAGTATGAGCAGCGTTAAACCCCAACACGTCGTGCACAAGGGGAAACCTAGAGATTTCAAATAGGACCCCACACTATCAAAACCGTTTTGACCTGTTGCGGGCTTTTTGAAGTTGTTTGCTAAAGAATTGCTCTTACTTTTCCATAGTCAAGAAATGAGTGGAAGCTAAGAGCTGGCATTTTCTGCGGGATCCTCGAGTCTAACGAGGGGGCCCTAGAGTCTCAAAAAGGCGGAGAACCGCTGTCCTAGCATGTGGTGTGATTACATTTTACAGTGATAGCCTTGCCTCTGTGGTTGCTTCTTGATATAAATTTCCAGCAGTCGTCTCCTTGGGCTGAATTTCATAAAGGAGGGAGGATGTTAACAAGGCTTAGTAAACCCAGAGTTGCCGCAGTAATTAATTGTTTGTCTCGGGGCTGCACACACTTTTAATAAAGCACAGATTGCAGGTGCTTTGTTTTTTTTCCTTGCATAGAGTTGCGATCTGTCGTGGATGGAGGGTTTTACATATGAACTCCCACCTTTTTACAGAAGCAGTTGGCCTGTCAGGTTATCTTGGCAGGCAATACTGCTCCATTCAGGAGTCCAGGTCAACTTAGAAATACCTTGTCCTTCCTGAGAATTGAATCTGCTAATGTTAGAAAATAGCAAACTGGCAGGAACTTTCTTCCCTCTAATCTTTCAATCTCTGGCTCCTGTATTTGATAACAGTCTAACTATAGGGAATCAGTTGGACTCTTTTTTTTTTCTAAATTGGTAATTATTTTCCTTTTTTTTTTTTTAATGCAAGCCTTTTCACATGGCAACAGGGAAGAGAAACCTTGAAGTGGCAGGTGTGATTCAAATACCACAAACATTGGCAGGTGGGCTCTGGTTCCTCTCTAATACCCAGGATGACATTAAATCGCTCGCTGATATTGACTGGGCTCCAGGTGATTGGTGGTGGTGTTTTGTGTGTGTGTGTAATATATATTTATCCAGGCTGAAGGCAATTGCATGCTGCATTTTTTTTTTTTTTTATGGTGCTCTGAGTTCCCTTTATGTTGTTCTCTAGCTGCAACCCCCTAACCTTTTATTAGACAGCATCCGGGCTGAGAAGAGCCAAAGCCAGAGAAGTAGGGGGCAGGACACTGAGCTGGTTTTTAAGACCCATGAGTTAGCATTCTCTGTAGAGAGAAGCCACAGGTTAAATCTTGGCTGCACAGCATTTACATGAAGATCTGAGTCCTTGGATTACCTCAGGATAAAATACTTGAGGACTAAGCTGAGAAGGATGTGGCATTTCCTTAAACCAGCATTGCTGGGCCTATTTCTAACAAGTAAGAGTTGT
Source organism: Alligator sinensis (assembly GCF_000455745.1). Taxonomy (NCBI): domain Eukaryota; kingdom Metazoa; phylum Chordata; order Crocodylia; family Alligatoridae; genus Alligator; species Alligator sinensis. The sequence continues at coordinate 273,105 of NW_005842286.1, forward strand.
GTTAGGGGGTGTAGGTTGTAGCTGTGTTGGTCTAAGGAGGTAGGCAGACAAATTGTGTTGCGTGTGTTTTAGGGAAGGATGGATAAATAGAAATAGTTCCCACTAAAACCCCTCTTGCCTGTTTTTAGGCAGTAGATAGTGTCCCTGAATTTTATTTTTCATCAGTACGAACCTTGGTTAAAAAAGCCAGTGAAGAGCAGGCTTTCAGGAGATGGATACATGCGATCATAGTTTCTGTATGTGCTTGGCTTCCTATCAAGCAGTTGTATAACGTCTTCAGCTCGCTCCCATAGTTGTGATTTCAAAGCTGAAAAATACATGCTTCAGAAAAACCCTTCCACAGTCTTACACACACGGAGATGGCTGATTACTAATTACTTTGTCGCTGGCAAAATATATGGCTCAGAAGTTAATGGTTACTGAAGTACTGTCCTTGGGCTCGGTTTGGTCAGCTGATAGCAGTAAGTGGAGTTAATCTCTGTAGTATTAGGAACCGACACAAGTTTAGTGCCAAAGGGAGTCTCTTCTTGGCGAAACCTTCAATAACGCTGAATTCGCCATTTCCTGTAGCGAATTCCCTGTCCGTCTGTAAAGCCACACAGCTAAATGGACACAAGCTGGAGAGAATTTTTTGAAAAAGGTTTCATGCCTAAAACTAAGATTGTCATTTAAAAAAAAAAATAAGAGAAACCACTGGTGCTTTTTGACTAGTGATGCACCAGTGATGCTCATGCTTCAGAGATTAGACAAGATAAACAGACTTGTTATTTTTCACTTCCAGATTCTTAAATGCTGATTTAAGTCTTATTTTCATTGCCATAGTTGGCCTGGGTTAGCCATCCTCAACGACTGAAGTGTGCATCACTTCAACAAAACTCATTCGCACAGGGTGGAAGGGACCTCATAGTTTCATTGTTAGTAAGGTCGGAAGGGGCAGATCAAGTCCGACCCCATGCCGTAGCAGGAAAGAGTACTGGGGTCAAACAACTCCGGCTTGGTGTTCATCCAGCCTCCTGTTAAAGACCCCCCAGGGAAGGAGCCAGCACCACTTCCCTTGGAAGTTGGTTCCAGATCCTAGCCGCTCTGAGTGTGAAGTAGCGCCTCCTGGTGTCCAGCTTGAATCTACTCTCTGTCAGTTTATGGCCGTTGTTTCTTGTTACTCCCAGTAGTGCTCGGGGGAACAGGGACTCTCCCCTTGCCTGCTGGTCTCCCTTGGCCAGTTTATAGAAGGACATCAGATCCCCTCTCAGCCTTCTCTTGTGGAGGCTGAACAGGTTCAGGTCCCATAGCCTCTCCTCGTAGGGCCTGCCCTGCTGCCCCCTGATCATGCGAGTGGCCCTCCTCTGGACCCTCTCGATGTTGTCCACATCCCTCCTGAAGTGCGGCGCCCAGAACTGGACACAGTACTCCAACTGGGGCCTGACCAAGGTCGCGTAAAGGGGGAGGATCACCTCCTTGGACTTGCTTGAGATGCATCTGTGGATGCATGACAAGGTATGGTTAGCCCTACTGACCGCATCCTCACACTGTCAACCCATGTTCATTTTGGAATCAATCATGACTCCAAGATCCTTTTCTGCCGCTGTGCCGACGAGAAGGGAGTTCCCCAGCCTGTAGGTCTGCTGCTGGTTCTTCCTCCCCAGGTGCAGCACCCTGCGCTTGTCAATGTTGAAACCCATCCTGTTCTTATCTGCCCACCTCTGTAACCTGTCCAGATCTGATTGCAGCTTGTCCCTCCCCTCTAGCATGCCCACCTCCCCCCACATCTTAGTGTCGTTTGCAAATTTGAATAAGGTGATATTCACCCCCTCGTCCAAGTCGCTGATGAAGATGTTGAACAGTGCAGGCCCGAGGACCAAGGCCTGGGGGACCCCACTGCCCACATCCCTCCAGGTCAAAAAAGACCTGTCCGCCACCACTCTCTGGCCCTCTAACCAATTGGCGACCCATCTGACTGTGTAGGGATCGACACCACAGTCGCCTAATTTTTTAACGAGAATAGGGTGAGAGACAGTGTCAAAGGCTTTTCTAAAGTCCAGAAAGACTATGGCCAGCGCATCGCCTGCGTCCAAGGATTTAGTGACCTGATCATAGAAGGCCACCAGGTTGGTCTGACAGGACCTGCCTCGAATGAACCCATGTTGGTTGCCCCTAAGCATACACTCCCCTGCTGGTCCCTCGCAGATGTGCTCCTGGATAATTTTCTCAAGGAGCTTTCCGAGGCCCAAGGTAAGACTGACAGGCCTATAGTTTCCTGGGTCTTCCTTCCTTCCTTTTTTTGAAAATGGGGACCACATTGGCCCTTTTCCAGTCCCCTGGCACCTCGCCAGAGCACCACAAGTGCTCGTAAAGCCGTGCCAGGGGACCCGCAATGACCTCTGCCAATTCTCTCAGTACTCTGGGGTGGAGATCATCAGGACCTGCTGATTTGGACATGTCCAGTCCCACCAGGAGGTCCCTTACTAGGTACACTCTGACCCTGGGCCTGGCTGCGCCTCCCCAGGGTCTGTCAGGGATCATGATGGGGGGGATGACTTGGTCCCTGCTCAGAAAAATGGAGGCAAAGAAGTTGTTAAATAAGTTAGCTTTGACGTCTGGTGCAACCACCAGACTTCCTAGCGTGGGTCAAGGGTCATCTGGGTCAGCCCCCTGCATGAAAGCAGGACTGGCACACTTAAATCATCCCTGTCCGATACTTATCCAGCCTTCTCTTGAGCCCCTCCGGTGAAGGAGATTTCACAGCATCCCTGGGCACTTTCTCCCATTGCTTGCTTGTCTAGTAGTAAGGAAGAATTGCCCCCCTGCTCCCATATAAATCTACTTTGCTGCAAATTAAAGCCACTGCTTCACGGATGGCTGACCATGCCGTGCGGATGTCAATGCTGTATAGTTAGATTGGGATCTTACTTGAGTTTTAACCCGCCCCACCCCATTGTTCACACAAAATAAGCTCCAGCCTGCATGTGGAGGGCTAGCTTACCTGGATGGAAAGCTCAGCTTAGGACCCTGCTTGCAAGCTTTGCAGGGTAGGGGCACAGGCGCAAGTGATGGCAAGGAGAGGAGAGGCAGAGTTTTTGCCACTTGTCAGCTGGTCTGTGGTAGCTACCTTTGTACACTCTTTACTTAGTGGTAAGTGAAAGCCAGGTAAATTACTACAGATCAGCTGCCATGTACTGCCTAGTTAAAGGGGGTATGTGGGCAGTTGCTGCAGAGCACCTGATGTGTAGCAAAGCCCCTTCCTTCCTTGCTTCTCAGTAATTTTTTTCGCATGCCCCAAATCAGCATTTTTTAACCCGGGGGTTGCAAGAATATATGTAAGGGTCACAAGCAGACTTTAAAAATGGTTCAATAAACCTTAAAAAATGGATTTTTCTTTAAAGGAGAAAAACATGGGAAACTGTGGCTTCTCCCTTGCAAGCTGGCAGAGCTCCAGCCTGCAAGGGGCAACTTGGAGCCCCCCATTCCCCCCACACACCCTTCCTGCCCCATACACTGGGGGCAGTGGGTTAAGAGTCAGGTGTACTGGGTTGGGACTGGCCATCGATGTTTACAAATGGGTCCTGGTACAAAAAAAGGTTGAGAACCACTGCCCTAAATTACCCATATGCCAATATCCAGGTTGTAGCCGTATTGGTAGAGGAAAAAGCATTCAGGACTCATGCTAGAAGTGAAATCTTTTATTAGACCAATTAGATTTTGGCAGCAACAAAAAATTCAGTCCTTTTGTGCTTCCAAATGGTTCACCTGGAAGACAGACATGTTCTTTCTGGGAAAGAATCCTCAAGTGTCCCTGTAGAGTGGGCCCTGGGACGTGCCCCCAAATGCAAGGAGCAGGTACAGAAATTGAGGATGATCTCAGCACTGAGGATACCCATGTAACTCAGGTGCTTCAAAGTAACATCTGGACGACACAGTGATTGAACTGTAGGGCAGTTGCGCTAACTTGAGCTGTCGCTTATAGATGCATGGCCTCTGCATTACTACGCTGAGAGTCAGCAACTTTCAGCATGGCCTTCATCAGCCCTATAGGCTTGGACCTAACTTTGGGTTGTAAAAGTAATTGCCTGCTTACATTGTAAATTAAACAGATAGTTCAGAAAGCAGAGGTAGCCGTTCCACTACCAGTAACTGCAACTAGAGTCTGCAGGATTTTAGCAAGAGGCCAAGTTAGACAGCATACATGCTTAAAAAATACTTAAAAATGGGAAGTTGGACTAAGTTATTTATAAAACTATCAATTAGGAATATTTATAGCTTTTATTTCTGAAATGACGCAGGAAAGATGCCATGTCTTCCACTAAAATAACTTTCCACCTAACAGAAACATTTATCTAGGATTTGTCTTTATCCTGGTTTTTTAATATGTACTTTGGGATTATTATGAAATATCCAAATTGCAGAGCCCACAACCATAACTGGGGATTCAGGAATCTATTGTGCTGAGTGCCACACAAATATGTACAAAAAGCAGAGTACTCTAAACTTGGTGAAAACAAGGAAAGACAATAAATGTATTTATGTGGTGTCTCGAGCACTGAGAGCAAGCATTAAAATAATACTTTGAATGTTTGTTGCGTTGCTACCAGCTTTCTTGTTTGTCTATATGCAGCATCTTCATATTTTTGTGGTTTTGATGCACCCAGAGATACAATGCTGACTCGAAAGTGGCACTGTCCCAAGCGGTGTTACGCCTGTCAGACAGCTAAATATTACAGTTGTCTCCAAAGAAAAAATGACCAATACAGGCAACCCCCACTTAACGTGGTTTTACTTACCATGGTTTCACTATAGGACTCATTTAAAATACCTGCCTGGTTTCGTTTGGCACTCAGCGCGTTTCATTATAAAGCTCAGCACGGGGGGGTGGGGAGAAGCAGTGGTGACAGCGGCTTTGAGTGAAGCGGTGAGTGGCAGCCAGCAGGGCCCAGGATGAGGTGGCAGGAGCCCAGGGTCCACTCTGGCACGTGCTGCTGGAGTGTGTGGGGAGAAGCGGTGGCAGCGGTGAGAAGGGGTGGGGTGGGAGGCGTGAGCACAGGGCCTACAGCGGCAAGAACATGGGGCCCGAGGCCAGGGCCGGCAGGAGTGCAGGGCCTGGGCCGGTACAAGCCAGCGCTCAAGGACATGTGCACAGTGTCCCCTGCCCCAGGCCACAGTGGGTCCAAGGCTGTGGAGCCCCCGCCCCTGGGCTGCAGCCCGTGACCCATTCCACTCCGGTCATGCGCTCGCCCACGGGGTGCGGACACCATCCTGAGCTTCCCCCACACTGGCCGCGGCCCCGTTGCCTTCTCGCCGTTAATCCTGGGGTAGCTGGGGCCGCGCACAGGTGCTCTGGTGGCTAGCGGGTACAGGCCAGCCGGGGCCATCACGGCAGCAGAACAATGAAGGCATTGGCTCCTCCTGGCCTCCCTGGCAGAGCCCGCGCAGTGCCTTGCCGGGCGGGGGCGGCGGGGCCAGGGCCAGCAGGTAGTGCAGAACCAATTACATTTATTTACATTTAACTACACAGTCAATCCTGACACAACACAAGATGTAACACCCCAACCTGAGAGCAGGTTCAGGCTTGATATCAGGAGGCATTACTTTATGGTTAGGGCTGCCAGGCTCTGGAACGGGCTCCCAATGGAGGTGGTGCTCTCCCCTACCTTGGGGGTCTTCAAGAGGAGGTTGGATAGATATCTGGCTGGGGTATTATGATCCCAGCAGTCGTTTCTGCCCAGGGCAGGGGGTCATACTCAATGATCTGTTCAGGTCCCTTCCAATCCGAGAAACTATGAAACTATGGGAAAACAGGTTTCGCTTAACGCTGTTTCACTTAGCGCTCGGTTTTTCCAGAACCAATTAAGAGCGCTAAGCGGGGGGGTGCCTGTAAAACCATGTTCCTGGTTCAGGGAACAGTATCTCCAGAGATGCTGCACCGAGTGGCAAGGCTTGGCATCCGATGAACTAGTTGCCAGAGGAAATCTAAGCGGGTGAGAACAGGAGCAGCACATGGGACTTATAGACAGTAAGCCTCTCATCTGTATGTCCATGTACTTGAATTATTGTAGCCAACCATAGATTGCTGCTGGTGACCTGCAGCAGTTGTGCTGTGTCTTTTCCTGCCCAATGCCAGAATGGTCCTTCATTGTAGGAAGTGCAGTTCGGCACTGTGATGGATGTACAAATACTGCAGAATACTGAAGCAGTTGAAGAGACCTTGGCCAACTAGATTTGGAAGGGAACACTACTCCAGATTCAAGGAATGCTACTACTCCAGCCACCAAGGAAATCAGAGAAGACTGCTGTAGTTTGTTATCATCAGAAGGAAGAGGTATAGACTGGAGGCAGGTGAAGATGAGCAAGCAGAGAGTAGACCAGGAGGTATTCCACACAGTGGGTGCATCTACACATGTGCTTTACTGTAGAGTTGACTAATTAGATTCTCAGTAAAGTGTCACCATCCACATGTGTGCTGGTATTAGGGTGCAGTAAATTAATTAACTCCACCATAAGATAGTACTGTCAAGGACTGTACTGACAAAATTTGCTAATGATTTAAATTTGCTGCTGATACCAAAATTTGGGGTGAGATGGGCATGCTAGGAGGAAGGGAAAGACTGCAGCAAGACCTGGATAGGTTGCAGGGGTGGGCTAACAAAAACAGGATGCGTTTCAATACTGACAAGTGCAGGGTGCTGCACTTGGGCAGTAGTAACCAGCAGCACACTTATAAAATGGGAAACTCCCTTCTTGAGAGCACGGAGGCAGAAAGGGATCTAGGAGTCATTATTGACTCCAAGATGAACATGGGCTGACAGTGCGAGGTCACAGTCGGTAGGGCTAACCAGACCTTATCGTGCATCCACAGGTGCATCTCAGGTAGGGCCAAGGAGGTGATCCTCCCCCTCTACACGACACTGGTCAGGCCACAGCTGCAGTACTGTGTCCAATTCTGGGCACCCCACTTCAAGAGGGATTTGGACAATGTTGAGAGGGTCCAGAGGAGGGCCACCCGCATGATCCGGGGACAGCAGGACAGACACTACAATAAGAGGTTACGGGACCTGAACCTGTTCAGCCTTCACAAGAGAAGGCTGAGGGGGGACCTTGTGACCGTTTATAAACTCGTTAGGGGGGACCAGAAGAGTTTGGGGGAGACCTTGTTTCCCCTAGCGCCCCCGGGATAACGAGGAATAACGGCCACAAGTTGTTGGAGAGTAGGTTTAGATTAGACATCCGTAAGAACTACTTCACAGTTAGGGCGGCTAGGATCTGGAACCGACTTCCAAGGGAAGTGGTGCTGGCTCCTACCCTGGGGGTCTTTAAGAAGCGGCTTGATGCCTACCTGGCTGGGGTCATTTGAGCCCAGTTTTCCTCCTGCCCAGGCAAGGGGTTGGACTTGAAGATCTATGAGGTCCCTTCCGACCCTACTCCTAGGATTCTGTGACAGTACTATCATACAGTGGAGTAATTAACTGCAGTCAAATGCTTGTGTGGATGGTTACCGCCAGGAGCAAATTGCTCCTGGTTAGCCCACTCAGCCCCTCTGCTGCCTGATGCTACTGCTGAGAGTCTGGAGCTGACCCCTCCACCCCCATACCTCCTGCCTGCCTGGGGCTGCTCCGCCCCAGCTCTTAATTGCTGCAGTCCCAGGCCCATGTGTTGATACTGTGTGCCTGGGAGCAGTTAACTCTTGTGCAAACTGCACCGGAGTTTATTTTGTCACCTTAATAGCACATGTAGATGCAGCCAGTTAGATGTTTCAGTCATTACCAGGTCCTCAGAATGGAAACTGCAGAACAACTGAAGATCTCTGGAGAGCAAGCAGGTCTTATAGATCAGAGATGTGTACAGGTGGGGCGGGCTAATCAGCCCGCAAAGAGACACCCAGCTGTCAAAGAAGATGGCATATCTCTGCAGAGACTATGCTAAGAATGAAAGGAGTGAAGGGTGGGCAGGCATGATAAAACTAATCTTTGAAGCCGATTGGTAAAAATCCACTGGTGTTCATAGATTCATAGATGTTAGGGTCGGAAGGGACCTCAATAGATCATCGAGTCCGACCCCCTTGTGTTGTTAAAGATCACCACTAATCAACACTGCTTTCCAGGTTACCTTTACAATGTGTTGATGACTTCAGGGAAAGATGCCAATGGAGAATAGGGCAAAGTGATGACTGAGGTCAATCTGGCTCCACAAAGAAAGGAGATGCAAGATAACAGATTCTTGAAATAAGCTGTTGGCTATGGATAAGTGGTGTAATGTGGAGGAGTTTGCTGTAGTGCAGCATGGATCCACCTTGTGGGTAGGGGGGGCTGCACTGTCTGAGCAGCCTCTTATAGGGGGAACCAGCCTTTGAGGACAAGTTGGCTAGGCTAGTCTGGAGGCTGTTAAACAAATACTAAAAAGGAACTGATTTACAGAGAATGAAGATGCTTGCAACCAAATTAAAGACACTAAAGGATATGATGAGGGGGGAGGAAAAAGTCTCTAATTAAAAATATGCTAATACAAAGAGCCTGGATAATACAAGAGGAGATTTTGCTCCTAAATAAACAATACAATTTGACTGAAACCTGATGGGAAAACTTGTGGTGGTTGCAGAGTTTAAAAACACTGGATATAATCTGCCGGTATTTAGGAATGACCCAGTAGTTGGAAAGGAAATGCGGATGGGACTCTGTCTGTGGGAGCACCCATTTGAGTCCCTGTGAACTCAGGATTGTCATGCATGCATCACTGGTCAGTTTTTCAACGGACAAAAAAACAGATGTGCTACTTGACCCCAGTCTCTGTCAGACCCAACTAACAGATCATTTGAGAACAAGGAGAATAAGTCTTTATGTACTCATCTATGATAGGTTGCAAGGTGTGCAAAAAATGGCATTAGAGGGGCAGAGACAAAGCATGTACCCCCTTACGATTTACACTGATTACTCCAGCACGAACAAAATCTAAAGTGGTACTTGGTATCATCGACCAGCAGCTTTACCCCTCATTCTTTCTGGGGTAGTTCTCTACCCCAGATTAGGAATTTGTGTTGTCTGTCTGCTTTTTTTTTTTTATTTGTATTCCACTGTAACATGATTATACCTGTGTCAGCATTGCCTCTGGTCATGCTGTGAGTGATATCTTGGAGATCTCATGCTGCCAGGTTTAAAATGTCCTAAGATGTTCTAAATATAGAGGACAGTTCTGAGCACAAAGTGTGGTATCCAGGTTGAATAAAATCTGTATTAGACTTTTTGAGAGAGGGAGGAGTTGATTACAAACTTAAAGCAGCCTAAGTACAAGTGATCATGACTTTATTCTATTTGCATGTAACACAGGTAATCAACCCCAAGCTAGTAATATATTTCTGGTATGTACTTGTAAAAGGACAAGACTCAAAAGTTGAAAGCAAATAGGAACCAAACCAGTTGGGGTGGGGGGAAAAGAACTTAAACAGAAAGATACGAATGATCATTAGAAGCCGTTTAAGGACAATTTACTAGATGCCCCAAAAGCCAAAACTTCCCAGCTGAGGTTTTGTTAAAAAAGAACCTGTTATAGAGAAGTTGTCTAATCTTCCATGTGTGTTAGAGGTCAGTAATGAAGATCCCTCATTTTTTCTGCAGTTCCTAGTCACTGAGTTAAGCAAAGGCACAAGGAAAAACTTATGACTGGCAGAGTTAAGCAGAAGTTAAGAGCACCTATGAAATCACTTGCTCTGGCGAGCTTGCATCAAAGAGTTCTAAAAGAGTGGGCTGAGAAGCTCGCTGCACCGTTAAGGGGGTGGGAGTGAGAGAGAGAGTGAGCATGTGTTAAAAAATATTTGAATACTGGGTGAGTTCCAGAGGACTGGGAGGGGAAAAAAAATGCATGTTGTACTAATATTTTCAAAAGGTAAATGGGACAACAGAGAGAATTGCAAGCTTGCCTGCCTGATATAAATCTCAGGCACAATAATTGCTGATTTTGTAAGCAATTAATAAAAACAGAAGAAGCAAAATCAACATGGATTTATGAAAAATAGATCTACCAACCTAACTTTCTTTTTCATGATATCGCTTGCCTGGTTGATAAAGGTAACAGGTTTTTAATATTCTTGCACTTGTATAAGGTATTTGATTTAATATTGCACCATAGGATCATAGGAAAGTAGGGCTGGAAGGGACCACATGAGGCCATGTAGTCCAGTCCCCTGCTCAAGGTAGGATTCTCCCCGACTAAACCATCCCAGCCAAGTATCTGTCCAAATTGCTCTTGAAAATTTCCAAGGATGGAGATTCCACAACTCCTGTGGGCAGCCTGTTCTGATTTTTTGACCACCTTCATAGTCAAAAGATTCCTCCTAAATTAATTACAAACTACATTTTCCCTGCTGAAGCTTGAGGCCCTTTCTCTGTAGCCACAGGGGACAGGACTAGCAGCAAAGTCCATTTCCATCATTTCTGTAATCATCCTTCAGATATTTGAAAATTGTTATCAAATCCCCTCTCAGTCTTCTCTTCTCCAGGCTAAATAACCCTAGTTCTTTGAGCCCTTCCCCTTAACTCGTGACTCCGAGGCCTGTAATCATTTTTGTTCCTTTGTTCTGGACCTTTTCCAATCTGTCCACATCCTTATTGAAGTGTGAGGTCTAAAATTGGACACAGGACTCCAGACAAGGCCTCACCAGCGCTGAATAAAGCAGAAGAATCTCTTCCTTTGATTTGCAAGTGACACTCCTGTTAATACAACCCAGGATGCTGTTGGCATCTTTTTTTTGCAACAAGAGCATGCTCATGGCTTATAGTCAGCTTATGGTCTGCTTTCTCTGCAGTACTGCCACCTAGCCAGTCATTCCCCAGTCCGTATTTTTTGCATGCAGTTACTCAGTCCCAAGTGCAAGACTTCGTACTTATCCTTGTTGAATCTCATCTGATTGATTACAGACCACTTCTCCAGTCTATCTAGGTCACTGTGGATCCTAGCCCTACTCTCTAGGGCAGGGGTTCCCAAAGTTTTTATGCCATGGCCCAGCAAACTGCGTCCCAGAAGTGGCCACAGCCTGGCAAACCGTGGCCCAGCAGTCACAGCCAACCGCAGCCAGAATTTCCAGCTGGAAGACGGGTAAGAATACCCGGGCGGAGGAGTGGGCCAAACCCTGCGCTACTGTGGGCCCTGCAAAAGGAGCCACAGCCTCTCTGCCCAGTTCTGGAGGGCCGCGGTTTGCCGACCACAGCCCACGGATTGAGAACCCCTGCTCTAGGGCATATGCAACTCCACCCAACTTGGTGTTGTCCGCAAGTTTGCTACACACACACTCAGTCCCCTCATCCAAATCATTAATGAAGATGTTAAACAGACCAGTAGGGAACCCCACTTGATACCTCCTCCCAAATAGATATTGAGCCATTGAGGGACTTTCACTGAGTATGATGATCCAACCAGTTATGTCCACCTAACAGTGCTTTCATCTAGTGTGTGTTTCTGTAGCTTGTTAATGAAAATATAATGGGAGACGATGTCAAAAGCCTTGCTAAAGTCTAGATAAATCGCATGAACTTCTTTCCCCCACCCACAGAGCCTTATCATAAAAAGAAATCAGGTAGGTCAGGCATGGCTTGCCCTCAATGAATCCATGCTTGGCTGTTTGTGATCACCTTGCTCTCCTTGAGGTGCTTCACAGTAGATTCCTTGAGAACCTGCTCCATGATCTTTCCAGGTGTCAAGATCAGATTGACAGGTCTATAATTCCCTGGATCCTCCTTTTTCCCTTTCTTAAAGTTGGGCCCTATATTTGCCCTTCTTGAGTTGTGTAGGTCATCATCCGACCTCTATGCATTCTCAAAAAGGATAGCCAATAGCTCTGAAATTACTCCAGCCAATTTCTTTAGTACCCTGGGGTGCACCTTATCCAGCCCTGTTGACTTGAACGCATCTAGTTTTTTTTGTTTTTTTTTAAGTAATCCTTAACCTGTTCTTCTACTACTCTGGGCTGTTTGTTTCCTTCCCTATATTTTAAAATGTGTTGATTTAAGAAACCACAACGATACAGAATTAATGCCAAACGCATTAAATGGATATAAAGCTGGCTCATTGGTAGGCCTCGTTGTTCTCAGCCCTTCCGGATCTAACATGTCAGTGGCCTGAAAGAATGCAAAGTAATTAATGACAGTTTGCTGACATCCCAAAAGCAAGAGATTAAGTTAGCGGTACAGATGATTTTGGCTGACATGATAAACTGTGTGCAAACAAAGAATAGATTTTCTAACATAGTGGGCGCTTCTACACGAGACGCTTACTGCACATTAGCCTAATAGCACTGCACAGTGGTGTAGCAGTTAAGAATTAGGCTAATGCACAGTAAGCGTCACAGAATAACCGTGTGCTGGCGCATTTAGATAGTACTTTATTAAGCAAATACTAAAGTATATGCATGGTGTTCAAGGCGCATTAATCAACGTGTAGATGCGCCCAGTGAAATGTAAAGGCAGACATCTAAAAACCAAGTATGTAGGCCACGCTTACAGAATGGGGAACTCTTAAGAAGGATTTCAGGGGGTTCAAGGTGAACAATCATTTGAACGCTAGCTCCAGTGTGAGGCTTCGACCAAAAAGGCTCATGAGATCCTTGACTTTATGAATGGGGGGAACAATGTAGTCTCTCTGCTTGTGCCAGAGGTGGATAGTTATTTGGGTTGGAGGACAGCTTGGGGAGTTTTGGTGAGTTGGGTCATCAACTCTGCACCCTCCCCCCTTACAACAACTCACCAAAACTCCCAAAGTGGTCCCTGCAGGCAGGGTGCACTTGGCTGGGCGGATGGGATAGAGCCGCAGGCAGGCAGGAAGTGGCATCCAGGAGTGGGACAGGCAGCGAGAGCCAGGACTGTGACAGCATGGGGCCAGGCCCAGGGCAGAACCACAATCAGCTCTCCGCACGGTGGACTGTGACCTGGCCCCTGTTTCCCCCACCCCAGCACAGGCACGCACAGGCAGCCCTTGTAGAGCGTGGCCGTAGGGCAGAGGAACCCGGCAGCATGGGGCCATCCTGAACTGTACTGGGGCTGCTCACGCACACCTGTGCTCAGGTGGGGGCGGGTAATGGGCTTAGGCTTCATTTTATAATGAAAGAGTAGAAGAGTCTGATCTGCATAGCTTAACCAAAAGGTTGGGTGAAGGAGGTAAGGGTGACATGACAATTAGGTAATAAATACCAACTGGATAATCAAGGGCCCTTTAACCTAGTTAGGAGGCCAAGATTCAACAAGGTCTAGTGGCTGGATGTTAAAGCTAGAAAATTGTAGACTAAAAATAATGTTAATTTCTTTTCTTAATTGTAGTTGACCATTGGAACAACCCATCGAGAATTTGGTGTTTTCTCCATTATTGGGAGCTTTAAAATCAAGATTGGATTCTTTATGGGGAAAAGATGCTCTTGTTCAAAGAGGAATTAATATAAGGAAATGTTAAGGTCCGTATTATACAGGAGGTCCTAGCAGGTGATCACGGTGGTTCCCTCAGGCTTATAATCCCTGAATCTAGGAAATCTGCAGTAAAACGGTACATTCTCTTAAAACCGTATTTTAAAACCAACTACTTTTAAAAACCCTCAATATTCACGGCTGGTGCTGCTTGTGTACTCCTTTGCTCAGCATGGAGTAGTAAATTCTTGTAAATGCAAGGTCTTTCTTTTGCTGCCTGCGATCTAAATGCTGCAGATCAGGTAAATCCGATATATTTTATTAAACCAACTAAAATAGCTGGAAAAATTCTTCTTTCATAGATGCTAGGGGCTGGATGGGACCTTACAAGATTTGCAAGCTTTCAGGTGCAAACGCGCTTTGTCGGGCTAAGTAAGTGTCTGCAGTTGGTCAGCCTGACAAAGGGTGTTTGTACCTGAAACCCTGCAAAGAATAATTTTTCCTACTGTTTTAGTTGGTCTAATAAAAAACAGCAGATTTCCCCAAAGACCCTTGCTTGCCTTTGTCGTGAGACCAACACAGCTACAAGCTTTACGTCTAAATGCTGCAGCATTTGTCCAGTGCTTGCACCCAAGTCGAATTATTGGAACCAAAACCGAGTGCTTTAGAACGATTTTTAACCAAACCTATATTTTGGGGGAGTGTGTTTTAAAAACACAGAATAGAGCTTTTATCGTTGCCCTAAGGGAATGTCTATATGTCCAGCTTACAAGCCAGTCAGCAGCCCCCTCAAACACACTGCACTGCTTGCGGGGGCTGCCTTCTGGGCTGAAGCTGTGTGGTCGTGTGTGTGCATCACAGTAGGCCGGTTCATTACATAGCCACACAGCAGGGCCCGTTAGCCTGCCTGCAGCACCTTATGCATTCATTTAGGTTGCTTAAGGTTCAGGAGATACGCTGCTTCCACTGGGCTGGCATTTGTGGGGGCACTGCTGCTGGGCACAGTAAGTTTGTGATGTAGGTCTGCTGCAAGTGTCTGGGAAAGGCTATGGCAGACCATAAAATAAGGCCAGCAGCCAACAAAAAAAAAAGCTAGACTGAGCCATCTGCAGACTGAACTGTCTAAGGATTGTGTCCACTTCATTTTTTTTTTTTTCTGTGGCTTCTTTCAAAGCGTTGTAGGGGATAATTGTGTAAAGCAGAGAAATAAATAATCCTGATTCTGTCTGTGGAGGGAAA
>NW_005842286.1:287720-318030 GCF_000455745.1 Alligator sinensis
TTATACAAGGAAAATCCATCCTGTTAAAGGTAGTAAATGCCATTTTACCCCTGTTTCAGGGATATATTTGGTAGCCGTCGTGGTCCGAGACAAAAAGAAATGCAAAATTCTCAAACTCCCGGTTCAGAGATGATACCTTTTATTAGACCAGCTAAGAAATCACACAAAAAAATAATCTTTCTTTGCAAGCTTTCGGGCACAATTTACCCTTTGAGCTCTCCTGTAGAGTAATGAAATAAGTAGCTTGAAACCTAGTTCGACTGCCTCGACCTGCCCGCTGAGCCTTAAACTTTCTAAATTCCAGTCCTCGGCTCATAGGGCGCAAACAGGCATAGACTTTGTGCCACCAGAACAGTTTTTACAGCAGCACCGTTTGTCGCACTACAAATAGCCATGTTGGTGACCCTGACAAAAGGCGGTAATAGTGTCTGCCACTTTACTGTGGCAGGTGTCTGTTAACTTTTTGGTGGGAGGGCACATGCAGCATGGAGCTGCCCACGCTCTTCATTCATCCTGAGCAGGTGCTTCCAGGGCCTGAAGGGCCTAATCCTGTATGCCCTGGGAATTCCTCTACAGGATTAGGCCCCTCAAGCATCGAGAGCGCCTGCCTGGCCTTCCCAGCTTACAGGGAAGTTATCCAGGAGTTTCCCTGGGGTGGGTCTCTGCAAATGGAGAACCCAGCTTTCTCCACTTAGAGGCATGTCCCAGGGCATTTCTGGGAAAGCCCCTGGTAGCTGGGAACACAGTGCCAGTTGTCCCTTAGGATTGCACATCCTGGCACAACTGGTCTGCTTCTTTTGGCAGTGTCTGTTTGTATCTAGTATTCTTACTGCCCTTTTTGCATAGTCCTGTAGAGCAGTGGTTCCCAACCTTTTTAGACTGCGGACTGGCGAACTGCAGACCAGCATACTGCAGTCCAGAAGTGACCGGCATACTGCGGACTGGCAGCCGACCCTTTTTTTATACTCGGTATTAAAAGGATTGGCTGCCGATCCGCAGTATGTTGGTCACTTCCGGACTTCCGGTCCAGCAGCCAACCCTCCTGCCAGCCAGCAGCCAACACTTCGCAGCCCGGTACTGGGCCATGGCCCAGGGGTTGGAAACCTCTGCTGTAGAGTACCGTTCCTTCCTTGATGTCTACATCCTTCACTCTTCATTAAGTCTGGCAGAGCTGTCGAAAACCTGTTTTCTCAGAAAGTAGATTAAAAAAAGAGACTTTATCAAGGACTTTACCCCCGAGGGATTTTGTTTCCATTTTTGTGTTTCATCCTAAAATATTTACATGAGCATAACTTAGGCACACAGCACTGGAAGGCACCTGTTGCATCAGCCCTTACTGTCAGAGGCACAATATCCTGTAGGCCCTTTCATAAACTTCTTAAGCTTCATCTTAAAAATTGTAATTTTTAATGCACTTTATTCTTTTGCAAATTTTGTTCCAGAGCTCCACTGCTCTGATACTTGTGTGTCCTTCTCATTTCCTTATTTAAAGTACTACTTCTGATCTTTGATTTGACTACTTCAAGTTAAAAGAGAAGCAATGATGACCTCAAGTAGTTTTTGGTAATGCCGGCCATGGAAAATGTT
Organism: Alligator sinensis; assembly: GCF_000455745.1. Taxonomy (NCBI): domain Eukaryota; kingdom Metazoa; phylum Chordata; order Crocodylia; family Alligatoridae; genus Alligator; species Alligator sinensis. The sequence continues at coordinate 289,308 of NW_005842286.1, forward strand.
ACAGAGTCTTCTAAATTTAGAGGATGTGGGGGTTTGGTTAGTGGTAGGATTAATTATTGTGGTTGAATAGAATAATGAACTGAACCTTAAAACGGATTTGACCGAAGGTTGATGCTTCTGGAAGTTGAGCAGTGCTTCCAGATCATGGTTTTCATAAAGCTAACAAGTTCATCTTCATTTTTCCGTCTTCATGTTAATAAAAAACACTCGCATAGCAAAGTCATTCCATCTTCAGTGTGAAAACTGGTGATCAATACTGTAAGCTATTGATATACTAATTTTTTTTAGCGACTGAATGAATTGAAGTAACACGAGCAGACAGTTCTCCCAAAGTAAAATGTAGATGTTGTTAAGTAACAAACTAGAAAATGGCCTCATCTACGCTGCGCAGTAACATGCCCAAACAGCTTTTTGGTGATGCTCACTGCGCAGTAGCTCGTTACTACTGCGCAGTCGTGTCATGTCACTCTTCGTGCCACGTGATGCTACTGCGCAGCCGGCATCTCATGTAGATGTGGCCAATATCTGTTGACATCTTGGATGGTACAGAAAGCATCTGCTTTGGCTTCTTCACCATCAAATATGCTACAGAATGAAACCTGCTTATTGAAGTAGTGGAGTAGAGCATTGAGTTTGCTGTCGGAGACATTCGAATGTCACCACAGCAGTCGTGGTCACTGAGCCAACCCTTTCACTACTTACTGCTTCAATTTCAGCTTCATTCAAAAAGCAATTTCTGTTGACTTTTACCTCTTTCCTCCAAACTGACAAAAATCAGGCAGTAATTCGACGATAAAAACACCTACAAAGCCATCGCTTAAGCTTTGTTCCAGTTACACCATTCTTTTAAGCCAAATATATTGCCTTCTAGGCACTCCAAAGTGAGCATTTTAAACAAAATATTGAAGGATCTCGGGATATGTGGGTAGATTTAAATTTATGTGGCCGCTACTAGAATGCAGCAAATAAGGGAACAAAGGGAAAAATTATTGGTCAATGATCAATGGTGTGAGGATGAATACAGAGGTCCATATAGAAAGGGAAAAAGTTTCTTAACTTTGATTCTGCACCTGAAAAGGAGGCTGGAGAGGAGTGGTCCAGTGGCTGAAGATGTCATTCAGGAGCTGTGAACAATATGACACAGCAGCCGTGCCGTTCTTTTTTTAGGCAACAGAAGTAAAATGGGGGAAAAAGAAGAAAAATTCATCTTGCACCTCTGATGTATGGAGGTTCAGCACATATGGGGGAAAAAAAAAAAAAGAGTGGTGTCTAAAACAGTTGAAAAGCATGTCCAGAAAGCTATCACAACTCCTCCAGGACCACAATCAATTTCCTTAAAAAAAAATAAATAAAAAATAAATTGTCCAACTTCCAATAATATTCAATGAGACCATAGGCATGATCGTTGGTGACTGTCTGAGATCCGACTGGGGAGAGCATAATTATTTTACATCAATATTATGTCTCCCTAAACCAGGCCCCTTAGGCTTGTTTGGGAGCCAGTTCAGCCCTGGCATAATTTATAGTGACTCTAAACTGCCTATATGTACACCCCAGCTGTTAGCATCTCAAGCCAACCAGAGTACAGCATCATCCCAGCTGAACCTTTATGCTGGCTCCTGAGGATTTCACAGTGCCAGAGAGATTCTTGGATGGTCATTTGAACTGACTTTATGACCCCTTTGTCTTTTTGGGGGCATGGAACGTATTTCTGTTTTTTGAGGGGGGGGTTCTCATTAAATGTGCTGAAGTGCTGGGTATCCAGTTTGTAGCCGTATTGGTCTAGAGGCAAAAGGAATCCAAACTCGTGGCAGAGGTGATCTTTTTTTTATTAAACCAACTAGATATTTGCAAAAAAACTTTATTTGCAAGCTTTCGAGCACAGGCACCCTTCATCAGGTGCAGGAGATTGCAAAGACTGTAAAAGTTCTAGGTAGAAATGAAAAAGAACATTTACAGTCTGCAGTCCCCCATGCCAGATGAAGGGTGCCTGTGCCTGAGAGCTTGCAAATAAAGAACTTTTTGCAAATATCTAGTTGGTCTAATAAAAGATATCACGTCTGCCACGAGTTTGGATTCCTTTTGCCTCTAGACCCATACAGCTACCACCTGCATACTGGGTGCACCTGAGAAATGGTTCGTGATTTAGTTTACATTCTAAGAGCACATTGAGACGTTTACTGCAGAGTAAACCAATTAGCTCCACAGTAAACATCTCACGTCTACATGTGCAGTGCTGTTAGGCAGCAAGAAACTAATAAACTCTGCAGTAGGGTAGTACTTGTAAATACAAGTACTATCGTGCTGCAGAGTTTGGGGTTTTTTGTGCACAGCTGCACAGGTGTAAATGCTGACCCAACTGGCTGGGTCATGAGGGTGCTACAGTGGGGGTGCTGCCTGCCGGCTGGCTCCATACTGGAGCACCCTCGTGCCCCATCCAACCCATCCACAGCTCGTTGAGCCAAGTCAGAGCAGCCCTGGGGCTGGCAAGCCAACCCCCTAGTTCCCCTGCCAGCTGGGGCTGCTCTGTCCTGGATCAATGTGCTGCGGTTCTGGGTGCACGTTCAAATGGTGCACCCAGGAGCAATAAACTATGGCTCAATGTGGGCTGGAGTTGACTGCTGCATACTAATAGCATGTGTAGACACCCTAAGGTTTTCAAAGCAAGATAATGAAGCCCAAGCTGTATACAAAGTATTGATGTTAAACCTGTTTAATTAAATGCATGCAACTTTGTATATGGGCACCCTTGCATCCATTCCAAGTTAACTTGTGTTGGGCTGCTAAACCAACCTAAGCAAAAGCTATGCCTTTTCCTTGCTGGGTTTTTTGCCTCCTGACACGTGCATATTAGTTACACTGAGTGGAGTTGCATACTTTTTTTTTTTTTCTTTTTAGTAGTGAAGATAAGACCTTAGACAAACTCCAAATGTTTAAAAGTCCCTGAAGCATGTTACAAGTTGATGACCCGTTGGCACGGTCTCAGTGGAAATCCGGCCTGATAATTTGCGAGGAATGGGAACTGCTGAAGGACACGAATGGAAAACAGGGTGGAGAAGCTATGACATTTTGCCATGACTTTTCCAACCTCGCCTCGCCGGTTTTGAATCCGAAACTGTTAGGTGATTCCTGGCCAGGAAGAGGAGGCTGAAACCGGGTGAGGGAATGCAGGGTTTCATTTCACAGCATTGCCAGTCCTGATCTTTATCACAAATCCAAAGTTATGTGATTCAAAGAGGAATTTCAGCTTTTGGTTAAAAAAACAAAGCAAGTTTGTAGACTTTGCAGTTGACAAGAACATCTTGAAAGTATATTCCTGAATATATAAAATACCAGGAAGCAAATCGCCCAAAGTTCACCACTTCTGAAAATCTCATCTCATGCTTATTTTTGGCTCCCTGACTCATCGCTTTCAAACCTTTGATACTGGCCGTACACGGCCCTTCTTCAGAGCTCTAGAGCTCCAGACTTCTGCCCCAGGTTCATTTCTGTGCGGAGATTGGGTCACCTTTTGCAGCAAAATGCAGGAAAACTTGAAAGCAAAAGCAGGGAGGGCAGGAATGGGGAAGTCCAGCGTTTCATCAGTTTTTAAATGACTGGATCTTGTCCTGCCAGCTCTGAATCGTGTGTGGGGGGGAAGTCTTTGTTTTTTAAGCCTAACTAAAACTTTGTAATGCACAAACAAGAAAGTTGTATAACTCTATGGATAGGCAAGATCAGAAGCAAAAGATTTGGTTGCAAACGGCTATAGACTGTTGTGTTTTAATTTACTTATGTTGTAAGGTTACCATATATTTCCAGTATCAAAAAAGAGAACACCTGTGGGGGGTATCTGATGGTGGGGGGGGCAGTGATATGCCTATGCCTTGCCTCTGCCCCCCTGAGCTGCCAGTGCCCCTCATTCCCGGTTCGCAGCCCCCTGCCCCCCCAGCCCTGCTGCCCACGCAGCTCCCGTACATATGCACTCGCGTGCGCGCACCCACACACGCTCACATCTTAAATACCCTCCCGGACAGGGGGCCAAAAAAGAGGACATGTCCAGGAAAACCCAGGCATATGGTAACCCTATTTAAGGAACTTTCCGTTTTAGACAAGCGTGTGCCCTTTGGACAGTATGCACCCTTTTATCTTTGAGGGTTAAACATGCCAGCTCAGTGAATTTTATAGTGTATGATTTCTTTCAAGTCATAAACTTTTTTTTTTTTTTTTTTTTTTTCCTTCCTGCTGGGGCTGGGAGATGATGACCGAAGAAAAGCACATTTCTGTTGTATCGGTTTTTTTTCATCTCTCCCCGTCACCTGTATTTAGAGCTTGCCTATACTAATATGATGGATCGTTGGTGAATTCATAATAACAAGTAGGTGAATTGAGGTTGCAGGATGCAAGCTTTGTCAGGTTGCTTCCTTTCTGGGATAACTGCCGTGCTCTCTAACTGTAGAGTATGGCATGTCCAGACTTGTGCTGTGCAAAAATGAGTGGAAACTTCTCAAGATGACATTCGGAGCTGCATGAAGGAAGCTGGCCCGTAGCAAAACATTGGAAAGGAAGCCAGAAAGTAACTGTTTACCAGTATCCTAAATTTGTTTACTTTCTATTTCTTGTCTTGGTTTTTTTTCCTCCTTTCTGGTCTAGATTAAAAGTAAACTGTTTGTTCGACTTAATGCTAAAGTTACCCAGCACAGCGCAAGGAAAAGAAAACCTTTGTTTGCTAATTATAGTTGAAAAAGTTGCTTTGTGAGAAGCTGATAGCGTAAAATGGCTAGGTGGATGATAGGTAGATTTTTATATGATAAATATAACATTGCTTAAACAAGCATTTAAATTAAGTGGAAGAAAGGGGTCCAGGAATGAGAATATCATGCTGCTGGTGTAGATGGCCTTACTAGAGTTAGTGTAATAAAATGCACGTTTTATTGTTGGTGCTATTTCTGGCTCCGCTACTGATTCACGGTGACGTCTCGGGCAAGCTGCTTACCCTCTTTGCTTGTAACATGGAAATAAGTCCTCCATGGGATGTTGTGGTGGTTAATTGTTAGTAAGCAACTCGGAGAATCACGATTAAGAATCGTGCAAAGAGGTGATTAGCCACGTTAGTCTGAAGACGGGCAGAAAGTAAGGCAGGGTGAAACCATGGAAGTTATTAATCGGCCGTCTCCCTTAAATGTTTTGTGCGTGCTGTTGCGGGAGCAGAGCACTGTAACGAAGGCAGCTTGAATACCTTGTGTATTAGCGCACAGCTCTGGTAGCAGGGTTGTAATATAAATGTATGCGGTCGAGGAAATGCTGTAGAACCTTGTATGTCTAAATAGAGTCAAACTTCAGTTACTGAAATGGAAAATAACAGTATAGCTAGCCATTTTTAAGAATAAAGGAAGATATCTCCAAGTATTGTACCTTTTAAAGTATGTTCCTCCTTTTTTCCCCCCCCCCCCCCCTTTTCTCTCCAGACTTTATATTCAGAGCACCCATCAAATTAAGCAAACCAGGGGAACTGCGTGAGGAATATGAAAGCCAGCTGAAGAAGGTATAGTACTCTGCTTAATAATGACTTTGCTTCCAGAGTAACTGGGAGTCTTTACAAATATACCTTCTTACCTACGTGGAGCATTCAGAGGCTTTTTCTGTCTTCTACAACAAAGGTCATTTTTCCTTTCATACCACCCAGCCAGTTCAGGAAACATTGGCAGTAGCTAAAAGCGTAGCAGCCAGATACTGCTATCTTAGGCTGGCTTCCAAGAGATGAAAACGTACCTTCCTCGCCGTTACTTAACCAACTGTAAGATATACAGGGTTTATTAGTACATTTGCTGTTGCAAATTATTATTTTGCAAAGCCTTTTACAGTCCTGATCTGCCCCCACCACGCTTCACTCATTCGCAACTGTCTCAGAAATCGAATCTTTCAAAGCCAGGCTTTCAAGACTTGGTCTAATGCAAAGGATGAAGGAAAATAAATGGGGGGAAAAATAAAGGGTAAGAAAAAGCCTTTTCAGACCTTTGGGAATTAAATAGGCTCTGTGTGGGAGAATTGTTTTGTACATTAAAACGGAGCATGTTTTGAAAATCAATCATTGAAGTGAGTCAAGTTTTTACAGTAGAACGTCTCCTGTGGCGAGCCACTTGTGAAGTCTGCTTGCCTGGTGAGTTAGAAATGCAGTAGGTGTAGCAGTAGCTGCTCTGGGTGAGGGTGGAGAGCAGTGTCCATTCTGCCCCTATTGCTCGCTCGTTTTTCCTGATATAAACCCTGATCTGACTATTGCAGCCGCTCCCAGGGAGCCATGCAAAGCCCCGTACAAGCCCATGTCAACTCTGCTGGGTCAGGGCCTTTTTCTCCATGAAAGTGGGGGGTTTTTTGGTTGAAGGCTTGGTCAGGAGTGGCGTGTGCACCTTTGAAACCAAGGAGAGTATATGTGTGTAGCCATACAGCGAAGACGTGCACTTTTCTCATTCTGAAAGCATTCTTGCAGTCTTGATAGCATCATTCATGGTGACAGCTGAAAAGAGTTCCCTGTGCTGGCCAGGTCATAAAATCATAGAGAAGCAGGGCTGGAAAGGACCTGGATAGGGCACTTAATCCAATCCCCCATTCCCTTAGGCACGGTTATTCCTATCCAAACCCAACGCATTGTCTAACCTCTTGGCAAAGCTACACAGTCAATCCTTACACAACGCAAGATGTAACACCCTAACCTGCCATAGATAAAGCAGTGGGACCACAGCAGCCAATGTCCTGCTTCTGTAAAGATTGTTAACGTGCGTTCAGGAGATCCCAGGTAGAGGGCCGTGCCCCCTGCTGGGGAGGAAGGCAAAAATCCCCACTGTCTGTACCAATCTTGCCATGGGGTAAAATTCCTGACCCCACATTTGGTGATCAGCCTGACCCTGTGCAGAAGTGCAAAACCATCCAGCCAGGAACACCTGGGTTTAAGTCCCAGCAGGAGCATTGGCACAGCCCAGCCAAAACCCCCAGCCAGGGCTGTAGCCAATCCCTAGTGCCTCTGAGGAAGGCTTAAAAAGCACTTTAAAAAGCAGGGAGGGGAGGGAGAAGAATTTCCTCCCAGCCCCATGCAACCCTCAGCAAAGCCCAGAAACATGGAAAATACCCATAGCAAAACATAGGCATAGCTGTGCCTATCCCTGACCCTCAGCTGTCCTTCTTCTTGAACACCTCCAATAATGGAGAGTCCACAGCTTGTCCCTGCAGTTTATAGAGTAACTTCAGTTGATTAAAGCACTTTTGGAAGGGAATGCAACATCTCTGTCCTGCGGGATATTGCAGTCAGACTGCTTTCCGTTTTCTTTTCTCCTACGTAGCCAAGCCTGCTGTGTAGATTAAAATGTTGTGGCTTTGGGCATTTTTACAATGTTGGGAATGTTTTGTTACTAAATTCCTTATTATAGACACCAGTGAAAGGTTAGGAATGTTACTTAGATGTCTGATGTATTCTTTAACTCAAATGGGAATCTCTGTAGCTAGGAATTAAAACTCTTTGATGAAGTGAGCTCTTGCTCACAAAGCTTATGCATCTCTGATTCAGGTAGTCTTTAAGGTGTATTTCTACCCTGCCTTCAGCCTGACTTCAGACTAACACCACAAACTGCATAAAGTGTGGAACTCATTGCCACAAGATGTTGTGGAAGCTGACAGTTCAGCCAGATTCAAAAAGGGACTGAACACATCCTTGGAGGAAAAGGGTAATCAGTAGCTATTGAGTGCAAGGAGTAAGGGGCACGGCCTCTGAATCAGGAATTCCTAGACCCTAAATGCTGGAGGCTGCAAGTGGGAGAGGAACAGTGGAAAAAACCCTGGTCGTCCCCTGTTCATTCTCCCTTTCAGCATCTACCCTCTGCCACTGCATGACACAGGATACTCGGCAAGATGGACCTGCGGTCTGACCCAGTAAATGGCCATTCTTATCTACTTCTCTGGTCACTCAGTTACTAACTGTATGAAAGATCTTAATTCAGGGGTGCTCAAACCCAGCCAAGAGCCACATCTATCCCCTGGCATCATGTCTTCCATCTTACAGGGCTCCCCACAGATCTGAAAATTTGATGGCTGGGAAGCAGTGGCACTGCTCCTCTACTCCAAATTTCCAGACCCTTGGGGGCCTGGAAGCTGGATAGAGTGGTCCTGCATGGTGGATCAGGAGCAGTATGGGAGTGTGGGGCCCATTCTGGCCCACGGACCAGCCCCGCGCTGTTCATCTGACCCACTGGACCAAAAGTTTGAGCACCACGGATCAAATCTGACTGCTGTGGCCGATTGAAGGCCGGAGGTTGTACCACACTGACTATTTTTTAAAGTTTGCTGCAATCATTTTTACCTGCAGTAAGGCTGCAACAGCTCTAGATCATCATGAGATCTTTGTTTGCATCTATTGCCCACCTGAAACGGTTGATATTATATACGCAGTTCAGCGGAATACTTCACACACAAAATGAAATACTGCTGGCATTTTAATTATGCCCCACACATTCTGGAAATGGAATTTTTTTGTCTAATGCCTCTTGGTCTGCTGGTCCACTGAGCTTCCCTTTTTAAATCTTTACTCGCCAACAGCTGAGAGATCCTTTTCCTCCCCAAATATGAGTGAGCAAGTAAAGTGCAAGACTACAACTTCTGACAACTTGCCTGCTGACTTTTCATTCATCATGGAAACTTAGCTACTTTAATATGCAGCTTTAAAAATGATAGGTGAAATTTTGAGGGTCAAATACTCCATTTTTAACTAAAATAACCAGCCTTTCATGGTAACTGTCGTTATTGGCTAGATTCGTAAATGAGCTCTTTGTCATGATTGGCTACACTCCTGAAGTCATAATCCCATAGTCTTGAGTGCTAAATCCCATACCTAACTCCGACTTTTGTGACTTGGGGACAATCACCGAACTTTATCAGAGTCTCCCCAGTTTGTTTAACATCTTCCTGTGTTTGAGGAGCAGTTCTTTAAAGTATCTCCATCTCGTTGAAAAGGTCAGGTGCTTTAAAAATCTAAATATTGACCCTAGTTTTAACCCTTTTGTAGTTGAATACAGCATAGCACTTCTTTGCTGTCTATAGGCACTTACTGCATTGAAGACCATTGATCAGATTCAGATAATTCTGTAAAAGGCTATTCTTGACACAGTGGACAAGCTTGCTTCTAGATGTACCAGTACTTAGAATAAGGTTAATTATTTAGCATCCATCCAACTATGCAAAATAAAGGGGATTTTATGGTTATTTTGTTTTTAAGGAAAGCTTGCTTTGGGGTTTTGTTTTCTTTTTTATATTGCCAAGGGGTAAAAATTTGTAATATTTAGTAAAATCTCAGGTTTTTGAGTTTCCTTCACACAACAAACAGTCTTTTGCTTGTAATCTTGTGTAATCAGTAGGGAAACTCCTACCTGTGGCATGTGCAGACATGTACCTTCTCAGCAGCAGTGATAGACAGAGCAGTCTCCTTCACTGTAGCGCACCTTTAAACACCACGTAAACCTGGAGAGTTCGTGGAATGAAGAGAAGATGTCAAATGTGAGTTTTACCAGATTTTGGGTGTATATGTTGATGTCAAGAATACTATTCCTAATTTGCCCATGAAACGAGAGAACTTTTTTTCCCTTCAATTGCATGGGAAGGATTATTCTCAGGCTGCCAGCATAACAGTTTCTTGGGCTCTTGCAAGGTTTGGTTAAAATTATTTTTTTTACGTGTACCACTAATTAACATCCAAGCTTACTAGAAGTGAAACCTCTAAGAATCTACTCCTGATCTTTATACTTTTTTTTTTTACCTTTTAACAAGTTGGTTTCTTTAGATAAGCTCGGCAGAAGGCAGGTTAGAGTTCCACATTATAGACTAACTAAATCAGAGATGTATAATCGGGGCTGGACCCGATTGTCTCGCGAGGTCCCTTCCAGCCCTAACGTCTATGAAATCTATAATAAGGTAGCCTTTTTTTACCTATTCCTCTTGAACTGGTGCAGTTTAGATAAGCTCGGCAGAAGGCAGGTTAGAGTTCCACATTATAGACTAACTAAATCAGAGATGTATAATCGGGGCTGGACCCGATTGTCTCGCGAGGTCCCTTCCAGCCCTAACGTCTATGAAATCTATAATAAGGTAGCCTTTTTTTACCTATTCCTCTTGAACTGGTGCAGTACTGCAGTGTTTTGTTGGAAACTCTGCAAGGTATTGTTTGCATTTGGGGAAAATAATTTAACCTTACAGTTTTGTATAACCTAATATAAGTATTGTCAATGGGAAGTTTTGTTTGCCACTAAATTGTACACCCGAATTTCCCAGCAACATCCCATTATTATTAATAGGATTATTATTAGGATTGTTTCTGTGGCATGATTCTTCTTGCATATTAATGACATTTTAATTTGTGGAAGCCTATACATCTAATCCAGGTATATCTGGAAAGGGATGGAAGACCCACATCGGGAAACATTAAACTAACGAGCCAAATTTAGTAACACTGGCTAGCAAACTTTACTTACATTACAGATAGAAACAAAACTTTCCAAGATATCTTTACACAAATATTTGCCTAGGTGCCAACATTAACCAGCTGGCTTGAAGGAGGTATACAAGGCTTCTAAAACAGAGCATAAAAAATATTTTTTTCAAAAGAGATGTGTTTTTTGGCTCCGTCAGTGTTTTCTGTCTGCATCTCTTGCTGTCTGTTTCAGCAAGCTGATAAAAAATTTTCTATGTTTTTATTTGTGTGCATGTGTCTGTACATGAAGCTGAATTAAATACAAACATGGACCGGAGAACAAATGGTGAACTGTGTGGATTTTGACAGGTTCTGGTGGGGGGACAAGAGAAGGGAAGGAAGAGTTTTGGGAGCATTTCAGACAGCTCAAAAGAACCTTACTGGAACCTTAAAGGCTTGTTATCCCTCATCCAGTCCTTTGTACAAGACTAGCCTCTGAGGCTGCATCCAGATGAGCACAGATGTGTGGTATGTGGCGCTGCAGACCCATCTGCAGCACCGCACGCTGCACATGCAGGTGTTCCCCATGCTGCTACTTTGCAGTGCAGCGGTGTTTCTTGACCCTGGGAAATCCTGGGGTCAAACCTACATGGAAAAAAAACAAGGCAGCATATGTTGGCGGCAGTGCACACCGACCAAAACTGGAGCCTAGCCAGCTGGAGCCGCTCTCCAGCCGCTGGCCAGGCTCCCTGCTGCGGGAGCACAGCAGCTGCAGTTCTCCAAGGCCCCCAGGACTCCAGGTAAGGTTGCTGGGGCCAGCACAGTTGCTGGCCCTAGCCTCCCCTACTCCACCTGGGCATGTCCCACCACGGGCATTCCCCGGGGACAAGTAGCAGCGGCACAAGATGTGCCACTGCTGCTTGTCCCTGGGGAAACACATGTTCCCACTCATCTGGACGCAGCCTGAGAGATTATTTTACCATGTAGTGGAGTAAATGTAGCAGTTGCTCTTCAGTTTCCCGTTACCAAGCAAATCTTTATAATGGTGTCATGTAGTGAGGTTTGTGTATTTCTTAAACTAAATATTGTGGCTCTGTCTTCAGATGTGTTTTTAGATGCCTTGTTTATCAGTCTAATGTAAAAACCCTCATCCAACCTAGAAAGCCTGAATCTATCAAAATGTTTGCTGAACTCCAGCATTGAGGCGCACAATTTTTGGGCATGGTTTTTCCCTCCGTATGTTGCATCTTTTTGACTCTGCTTCGGCTGCAAGAACTTTGTGTCCGACTCGACTGATTTCTTTTGGATTCTGTGTGCAACTTACAGATTCGTAGATGTTAGGGTCGGAAGGGACCTCAATAGATCATCGAGTCCGACCCCCTGCATAGGCAGGAAAGAGAGACCTTGGCCACTCGAACTGTGAAGAAGTTCTTCCTAATGTCCAGTCTAAATCTGCTCTCTGCTAGCTTGTGGCCATTATTTCTTGTAACCCCCGGGGGCGCCTTGGTGAGTAAAGCCTCACCAATTCCCTTCTGTGCCCCCGTGATGACCTTATAGGCAGCCACAAGGTCGCCTCTCAACCTTCTCTTGCGGAGGCTGAATAGATCCAGTTTCTCTAGTCTCTCCTCGTAGGGCTTGGCCTGCAAGCCCTTAACCATACGAGTGGCCCTTCTCTGAACCCTCTCCAGGTTATCCGCATCCCTCTTGAAGTGCGGCGCCCAGAATTGCACACAGTACTCCAACTGCGGTCTGACCAGCGCCCGATAGAGGGGAAGTATCACCTCCTTGGACCTATTCGTCATGCATCTGCTGATGCACGATAAAGTGCCATTGGCTTTTCTGATGGCTCCGTCACACTGCCGACTCATGTTCATCTTGGAGTCCACTAGGACTCCAAGATCCCTTTCCACTTCCGTGCCACCCAGCAGGTCATTCCCTAGGCTGTAGGTGTGCTGGACGTTTTTCCTCCCGAGGTGCAGCACTTTGCATTTCTCCTTGTTGAACTGCATTCTGTTGTTTTCTGCCCGTTTGTCCAACCTGTCCAGGTCTGCTTGCAGCTGTTCCCTGCCCTCCGGTGTGTCCACTTCTCCCCATAGCTTTGTGTCATCCGCAAACTTGGACAGAGTACACTTCACTCCCTCGTCCAAGTCGCTGATGAAGACACTGAAGAGTATCGGTCCAAGGACCGAGCCCTGCGGGACCCCACTGCCCACACCCTTCCAGGTCGAAGCCGACCCATCCACCACGACTCTCTGGGTGCGACCCTCTAGCCAACTCGCCACCCACCGGACCATGTAGTCATCCAAGTCACAGCCTCTTAACTTGTTCACCAGTATGGGGTGGGATACCGTATCGAAGGCTTTCCTGAAGTCTAAGTATACGACATCCACCCCTCCTCCTGTGTCCAGGCATTTCGTAACCTGGTCATAAAAAGAGACTAGATTGGCCAGGCACGATCTGCCTGCCACGAACCCGTGCTGGTTTCCCCTCAGCATAATTTGTCCTGCCAGGCTCTCGCATACGTGAGCCTTGATAATTTTTTCAAAGACTTTGCCTAGGAGTCTTGAAGAGAGAACTTGCCTAGGAGAACTTGACTGATCTCAGTTGGCTTCCGTGTACACAGATACAAAAGTGGGCATTAGGTTGTAAGCTCTTTGCCGCTAGGTCTTTTGCCTTTCTCCAAAGCATCTAGCGTGCTTTTTTGTTATACAAAATGTTTTTTGGTGCCATACTACTACCTACAAATGCACAAACAGCTTCTACTCCAAGTGCGTTTTGGGATACTTTACAGTGTATTTTAGGAGGTTTATTAATTTCATTTGTTTAGTAAATTACAGATACTTCGATAAAACGCTCCATGTTGCAAAAACATTGTCATCTTATGATGTTTTTGACTGCAGAGAGAGTGATGCCAGTGGATGTGGTTCCCCAGGCAAAAGCAGATAAGGCAGCCTAGGGTTAGGGCACCTTTTCTAGCCCTCTCCCCGTGCAGGATGAGCAGGGATCCTGAAGAGGACTTGCACAGTCATGGTAACAGTTGTCAAATTGCACCTCTGTCTCAACCCAGGTGCAAGACGACCATCAGGCTACTGCTGCCTGCAGATTCAGTGAATCTGGTAGTCTCCAGCCATGGTCCTATCTCCATCTCCACTGATCCATCACCACAGGGTTTTTGAAGAATGTGGTGTTTCCCGTGTTAGAAACGTGCATGTGACTTCAACGTGAGGAAGCTGGTGCATGAAAACAACAACCACACAGCCTTGACAAGATGGAGATCTGGATCCAGTGTCAAGGGAGAACCCTAGACAACAGGAGACTTCCTTCTTGCTGAAGCCTTCTTTCATTGTTACAGCTATTGAGATCCTGACATCATCTTCTGCCTGACCCACCTCTGAGGACTTACAGCTGGACCACAGTTTGTCTGAAACCTCCCCTCAGACCTGTTCCCCAATGGGTGAGCCCGCTAGGAGTGGGAGACTCCAGGTGGCATCACTCTGAGGATCATTGGGACACACAAGCCTCTCTACCACTACAGGGTCTCAATCTACAGAGAAGGGGGGAAAAAATTATCTCGTCAGGGAGAATCAACCAGGGAGCAGTCACTGCAGCCTGCTGTCAGGCCCAGACTGTCATCCTCTCCTGGGGCAAAAGGGGCATCAAGACCTCCTACTTGGGAAACTGTTTACAGCAACTAGCTATGAAGTTGCTATGCACAGAGTTGTTGGAACCAGACTGCTGACCAAGACAGTGACCTGCCAGAAAAAAAAAGGACTGCCATCATCTCCAGGGAAGTAAGTTACACCATTGACATTGCAGGTCTGAGTGAGACAAGATGGACGGGATGAGGGCTGAGGGAAGACGGTGGAGGCTACACCTTCCTCTGGAAGGGGAAACTGGCCCAGGACAAATGCACCCACATCACCCGTTTTGTCTTCAAGAATCAGCTCGTTAGTCAACTTACGGAGTTCCCCATGGACATCAACGAACATCTTGTGACCCTCCATCTCATCTGTAACAACCGGTTACTGAGGCTGACAATGATATCAAAGAGCAATTCTACTTTGACCTTGACCATGTTCTGACTAATACACCCAAGGAAGACCAGATCATTCTCCTTGGTGACTTCAGTGCCAGAGTTGGGCATGACCTGGAACTGGAGTGGCACCACTGGGAAGGAAGGAGTAGGGAAAACTGGCTCCAGTGGCGTCCCTCGCCATCCTTCCCGGTCTTGTCATTAGCAGGGATCCTAGTTTTCTCCGATTTGAAAAAAAAAATCCCCAGTTTTCAGATTAAAATAAGTAACCCAAAATCCACATTTTTCTGTGATCAAAATGAAGCACCACTGTAGATATATATCTATATATTAGTGGTGTTTCATTTTGATCACAGAAAAATGTGGATTTTGGGTTACTTTTTTAAATCTGAAAATTGGGGATTTTAATTTTTTCATCAGAGAAAACCAGGATCTTTGGTCATTAGGAACACCATGTTCAGACAGAGTGACAGATACAAAACCGCCTGGAGACACCCTTGCTCTAAGCACCAGGACCTCCTTTATTATTACTGTTAGAGTCCATGATCAAATGGACGTCTGCATCACAAGCCATGTGAGCAACTGGTGATTGCTGAACAGATCATCTCATCAGATCCATTATGAATATCCAGCTTGCTCTGAGACACTGAAAACAGCCAAAAGCAATGCAAAGGACTCTCGACACCAAATCTCTTCAAGGCCAGGAGGTCCATAAGGATCTCCAACAGTGTCTCCATGAAAAGCTCTCTGCTCCTGCCCACAACTTGAAGGTAAGGTATCACTGAGGATTTCTAGAAGGAGTTTAAAACTGCCGTCCTTATGGCCTGTGCTGAAACCATTGGCTATACCACCTATCAACACCAAAACTGGTTTGATGAGAGAACAACACTGACATCCAAGCCCTCCTCAACCGGAAGTGAAGGGCTCTTTCTGCTTGGCAAGATGACATCTCCTACCAGTAGAAGAGACATACCAGCTCCTCAAACCCAAAGCTCAAAGGAGGATCTTCAAAAATCAGTGGTGGCAAGATAAAGTGAAGGAGATTCAGCTCCAGGGACAGGCTGATTGCATGATGGCTCAGTGCTCATCAGAGACAACAAATCTATCCAGGCTAAAAGGAAAGAGCACTTTGCAGCACTCCTGACCCATGAGTCAACTGTGACGGATGCCACCATCAAGTCTGTCACCTAACAGCCTGAGGGGGGATCCCTCGCCAGCCTTCCTATCCTAGCAAGCTGGCATGCTAGCAAGAAAACGAAGAACAAGGCTACTGGACCAGACGGCATACCTGCTGTAATCTTCAAGGCAGGTGGCGAGGAACTGATACTGTGACCCATGAATTTATTTTGCAAATTTGGAACAACTCAGAGAGAGATCCCGGAGGACCTGAGGAATGCTAATAGCATGACTATCTTCAATAAAGGAGATATGTTTGTGTGCGGGAACTATCGAGGTATAGCCTCGAGGGAAAATCCTCATCTTCATGAACCATCTTCTACTTCTTGCTGAGCAAGCCCTTCTGAAATCTCATTGTGGTTCACATCATCCTGTGGGGCAAGTTGCATGGTCTTTGCTATGTACCGGGTCCGAGAAAAGTGTCGGGGAACAACATCAGGACCTGTATATGGTCTTCGTTGACCTTACTAAGGCCTTTGACTCATCAGTCATGCCGCATTGTGGAAAGTACTGGCTAGATTTAGATGCCCTGAAAAATACATCAAAGTCTTGAGACTTTTCCACAACCAAATAACTGCGACTGTTCTTTGTAATGGATTGGAGATGGACCCATACTGAGGTTATACAAAGATGCATCATTGCCCCAATTCTGTTCTTTTTTTTTTTCTTTTTCTTTTTCTTTTGGTGTGTGTGTGTCATCTTGGTTCTCGTTAAGGACTGCCATCCTTCTGGAATTGATATTTGAATAGTGAACGGATGGAGGGCTTTTCAGTCTAGGACACTTTCTTTCAAAGACCAGATTATTCATGACGGCCATCCTTGTCCTTTAACCGTGCCATCAGTGTGCACGCTGAAAAAACTCTCGAGACTGCACTGAATCTCTTAGCAGAAGCCTACTGAACTGTGGTCCTCTCTCAACACTGAGGAGGCTAAAGTGCTCTATCAGCCTGCTCCAGGCCATGAATGGTGACACCTCCTCCCTCCTCAAAGACCCTGGAGGCCATCGAGCACTTCTCTTACCTCGGTAGCCACCTCTCTCACAGAACAAATGAGGAGGAGGAGATCCAGCACAGGATTTGGTGCACAACATCTCCATCAGGAGATTGCTTTGGTTTGATTTTACTGATCATAGAAGGACACCAGGATCCAGGTGTGCGATGCAGTCATCATCTCCACTCTCCTTTATGGATGCGAAACATGGGTGACCTACTGTCCTCATCTCAAGAGCTTTGGAGGCATCACTGGTGATACCTCTCTGAGTCCCCATCCCATCAGGTGGGTGGCCCGTGTCTGAAGAGAGCGAGAGGTTTGGAGGGATCTGGGGTGAGAGGAGAAAAGTCCCAGGAAGGATGGTGTAAAGAGTGTAGTCCCACAGAGAGGTAAGCACGGGTTCAAGTGAGGACAAAGGGCTGCAGTATACAGTAAAGACTTCTGTTTGGAGCTGGGCAGTCTGTGCTGTTTGGGATATTGGTACTGTTTCCAATAAGCTGACCAGTAAGAAGGAGCTCTTGGAGGCAGAGGTGTTGCAGATTGCCAAGGAAGCCAGGGAGAGAGAGGAGGCAGGGTCTCGAGCCAGAGGCTTGCCCCTTGAGAAGTCAGGCCAGGGCTGGCTTCGAGGACCCTGAAGGAGGGAGACTAGATAAAGCTTCTTCTTGGTAAATCCCAAAGCAGAGCGTCTTCTCGAACCGGCATTATCCCTGATATGGGTATGTAACGAATCTACTGAAGCAGTGATGGTGGTACAGCAGAAACTAGTTGACCGGCAGGCCTAACTTCCCATGATCACATCATCGCATGGAAAACACCTGTGATAAGCTTTACACCCCAGCTCAGCCTAGGCACAAGCACCATCTCCCCCACTGGGCTGCATCACAGAAAGCTGCAGATGGGAAAGGAAATTCTGGCTTTACCTACCCCAGACTTTAGGCAGCATGCTGACGAGTCCCTAGTCCTTTCTCCTCGCTCCAGACTCTGCCTGCTGACTGCTTAGGGGTCAGTTGTCTGTAAGCTGGTGTTTTCGGGGGGTTTTGTTGCGTACAAGGTGGCTCTCTGTGCCCATTCCCTCTGCGTTTCATCACTGAGTGTTGTTACCTAAAATAAAGCCTTTCCTCTTTCGCGCTGGGCTTCGGCATGTGCATTAAATCATTGATGGCCACCAGCATGCCCAAGCGTGTGACCTCTCCTCCCCACACGGGACTGGGGTGCTGCCTTTAAAAGCAAATGTTGTTACCATTCATGGCACAGCACCAAAATGCTCCCTTAAGGCTTCCCTCAAGCAAACACCGTCACAGTAGGCTCTACTTACTCCCTTGCCCTTTGCATCTGGCTGCTCAGAATCAGCAGGCAGCCTGTCCACTTCCACCTGTCGCCCTACGAGCAGGGGTTCCCCGCTAGCCTTTGAAATACTGCTACTGCTTGCTGAATGATGAAGATCTGTGGCTTGCTGAGGTCAGGCCTTGCCAGGAGATACTTCCCATGCCCCATCTTGTGCCCAGAAGCACACTCGACTGTCAGCCTGCATCCACTCAGCTTCTTGGACAGGCCCTAGTGCCCGAATTTGCAAGCATCAGTTTTCCTAACCAGCCCCGCTCCCATGAGTGACCGGTTTCTGTGTCACTGGAGACTTAGTCCTTTTTCTGATGCATTTGGAGGCCAGAGGAAAGAAAGTGCAGGGGAGAAGAGGAATAAGCATCTTGCCTGTTGGCTTCCCCTGACTCCCTTGAACCCTTCATGTATTGTCTCAGCATAGCTCAGGGAGAGCCCTTCTCAGGAAGATGCCTCTGCACAGCTTGGTGACGCTGGTCACAACTGTGGATCCTGCCCCCCAAGCTGGTTTTTCATAGAGTGGTAACTACCCACCACAGTGCAATCACCACCCTCTCTCGACACATGGAGCTGGTCTCATTCTTTCGCTGGGACACTGGAGGGGAAGGATAAGTTTGGTACCGCTGCTGTCACATGCCAAAGGCTACATCTCTGCAGTTTTGGAGCTGGCGATGTTCGTGGCAATGTGGTCCCACTATTTAGATAAGCTAGGTGTATTCGGACTGGTCGGGCCTGATGAAGTTCGCTTTCCCGAACCCTTAGTGATCAACAGGAATCCAGGTTTTCTGTTTCCTGCAGAAAAATGTGCATTTTTCCCATTTAAAGGAAAAGAATGTGGTTTTTCCCTGTTTGGAGTGGAGGAATCTGTGGGTTTCTCCTTGTGCAAAGATCTCTCTGCAAACCGGCAAAGTCCCAGCCTGCAAGAGCTTCTTGCAAAAAGGGCAGGAAACCCTAAGCCCTGCCCGGAGAGGGGAGGGAACAAGGCCTGAGAATCTGAGTCAGCCAGGGTTTGGCTCAGGGTCACTTTCCCTCCTGAAGCCTTTGGAGTAAGTAAAGCTTGCTGGGGACAGGGGTAGGGTTGCTGTGGGTTGGGAACAAGGGGCACCAGTATGGCTGGGGGGTCGAGGGAGGCTGGGGGTCAGGTGTGGGTGACACTGTCAGGGCTTGGGGAGTGGAGTGGGGGCTGCAGAGAGAAGCAGCAGGGCTGGCAGGGGCAAGGCAGGGCTGTGTGGGTGGGGGCTGGAGTAGCAGGGTGGGGGGCAGTCTGTAGGCGCTGAGGCCTACAGGGAGAACCCAGGCAGCATCACTACTCCAGGACCCAGGTGCACCATGCCCTGATGGGGGTAGAGATGGACAGGTAGGCAGGGTCCTTTGCTTGCGTGCTGGCAGTGTCAACCGGGGCACCTACCCTGCAGCCCACGCCCATGAGGAGGCGGCGGTGGCCCATGATAAAAAACAAAACCAAAATCAAATGCCAAAATATATAGGTATTTAGAACTTATTATATTATAATGATTGAAGCTTCCAAATTGTTTAAAAGCTGCAAATAAAACCTAGCGTTCAGCTGATATACACATATAATGGTATTTCATTTTAATCGCGCACAAACATGGAATTGGGCAGGGGGTCGGGGGGTCAAATCAGAGTATTTGTGATTTTTAAATAGAGAAAACCAGGATCCCTTGTGATCAACTTCAGTTTTGGGCAGTGCACTTTAAGAGCAATGTAAACAAATTGGAGAGAGTCCTGAGGGAAGGCAAAAGTTTTGGACAACTTCTAGGGAATGAACGGCTTGAAGGAATTGGGTTTATTTAGTCTAGAGCGGTGGCACTCAACCTGCCAGTCCCACAGGTTGATGAGTGGCACAGGGTCAGTCTGCCAGCCAGATCCAGCACAGGGTAGGTCTGCGGGTAGGATCTGGGGCTGACCCTGTGCTGCTGGATCTTGTCACATGCAGACCCAATCACTGCATGCCTAGATCTGGCTGCATGCTAGTCCAACCCCATGCACCTGGATCCATCTGCGTGCTGGTGTAGCCCCGCACACCGGCCTTATGGAGCACCAGCATGATTTAGTACACAGAACCACATCATCCAGCCCACAGGGCTCCCCACAGGCCCAGAAATTTGGCAGCAGGGGAGCGGCAGTTAACACTTCCTCCGCTCTCCTGCCACCAAATTTCCAGACCTGTAGAAAGCACCATGGGCCGGCTGACACAGCTGCATGGTCCAGAGCTTGAGCACTGCATCTCTAGAGAACAAAGGACTAAGATGAAACATAAGTCATGCAGTATTGAAAAGGTTGTTACAAAGAGGTGGTGACCACATCCATTGGGGGAAGGACAAGAAGAAATCAGCTTTTTCTCCAGAAAAGACGGTTTTAAAGCACAGGTTAGAAATAGGTCTGTCTAGGATAGTCTAGATGGTCCTGCCTCAGTGCAAGGGCCAGAGCTAGATGGTCTCTTGATGTCCCTTCCAGTTCTTTGATTTTGTGAAATAATAATATGGTCTTGAAATACAGCCAAAGTATAAGGTCCTGCAGACATTTGCCTCTAAACAACTTGTACTTTAGTGGATTTTAATATAGGTAACGGCATAACCTATGCAGATTTTTAATTAAATCAACACCACTGGTGTGTCTGAATAAATAATCCATTCGAAGATTAAACCTGCCATCTGTCTTTGTCTGGACAGGAAGTGTTACAGGTATGTATCCTACAGTTCCTTCCTGCACCTTTGTTACAAGATCAGTCACCCGATTCTTTAAAATAGGTGGAAGTGTTTTGCGTGTCTATATTTTCGAAAGAAATACAAGGGAAAGGCTATATCAAATGGTGGGCCTAAGAACAAGGCCATTGGTATTTCAAGATGTGTGAAGGCAGTAATAGCTGTGGTACTCACGAAGTGCGTGTGTGACCTTGCAGAAACGGCTGCTCGTCATGTTCCTGGGAGCTAGATAACGATCCTGTTTTATGGATGTGGGAACCAACACGCACAGTGAGGTGTAAAGCAACTCAACTGAAATCATACAGCAAGTCATTGTCCAGCGCTAGGATTAGAACATAGGATTTTCAGACTCTCGAGGTCCATGTTTAATTCAGTAAACACACAGCCTCTATGAACAGCCTGTTTCAAGTATGGTAACTTCCTAGGCCCTAAATGCTGTGGCTGCAAGTGGGAGAGGAACAGTGGAAAAACCCTGGTCACGCCCCCCCACCCCCCCGTTCTCTCTCCCTTTCAGCATCTATCCTCTGCTAGTGCGTGGCACAGTGACTGGACAAGATGCACCTACGATTTGACCCGGTAAATGGCAGCTCTTATGTTCTCATGTTTTCTCTTTTGCCATTTGCACAGTTGAGAGAAGAAAAATTACAAGAGGAGAAAACTTCAGAGGATCTGATCCACAAGCTAATTCTGGAAGACATGGAAGTGGGAAAAAGAAAAATGGAAGAGCAAAAAAAAGAGGAACCACTGATGCTTAAAATGAATCAGGAATGCGTAAGTACCCAGATATAGCTCTGCATTGTCAGGACCCAGTCCTGGGGCAGTAACTTTTCTAGGCACAAAAGTTGCTTACTTTAAAGTCCAGTATTTGCCACTCCTACACTGCTGACACTTGGACTTCTATACCCTTAGAAAAGAGAACTTCATAGCAGAATTGCCTTACTTCTTTCTACCCCTGAAGGGACTGGAGACAGTAGCCCGAGTTCAGCTATGATACTACAGAATAGAAATATATTCTGTAAACCATACCATCCTATCTTTTTTCCCCCTCATATGTATTTCTGTAAATACAATTCTCTATTTCTCTACCTACCTCAGGTATATATGATTCCTCTGAGCCTTGGCCCTTTGGACTTCATAGTAGCTAAAGGAATGCAAGAAATAATGCCTTTTAAAAGCATTCCTAAAGTAGCATTTTTTTGTAATCCTAGCAACATATAATGAATACAGGTGAAAATATTGGACCAGCTCCTCACTTGGCTACTCTTGTAGCTCCAGTAATAGTGGATCTGTGACCATTAACGCCAGCTGGAAAATCATTCTGTTCTCTGCACGTCACTTGTAACCGCCACATGGACTTCTGGGGGTTTTGAAATGTAATAAAAAAATTTGTTTCCCAAGTGACTCATTTTGTGTGTGTGTGTGTCAGCTAATTCTTCCTTGATTAACTTCAGTTTCCTGAACGACTCTCGGACTCGGAGAATGAGGAACCTTTCCAGGGCAAACAAATGCATCGGTCAGCTTTTGTGTCCAAGGGCAGCGCTTATTCCTTTCCTTTCTTTTCAGGGTAAGAAGTTGGGGGCTCGGTACAAACTGATTAATGTCCATGACAAACCTAAATATTGTTCATGATCATTTCGTTGTTGTGAACATCCCGGAGGTGCTGAAAATCTCACTCAAACAGCTGTCATAACCCAAAATTAGCTGTGGCTATTTTCAAGTTGGAGACCATGAGACTGGAATTATGGGGGAAAAATAAGCTCTGTTTGTCTTGTAGCTGCCACACAATTCTCAGGGGGTTAATCCTTGGCAGGATTTATTCTAGAGCTTGTTAAACTTGTCATCTTCGTTGTTCGCACTTCACGATGACCTATGTGGTAGCTTCATCCATAACACTATTATTTAAACCACCCTCACAAACACCCCCTAATGTCCTCTGCCTCATAACTTAGTTTTACACTGTGATGCAAGGAGTAAAGAGAAACAAGTTAAGGAGCACTAGGATGAGAGAGGACAAGGGGCTTTCATAATGTCATGCAGTGACTGAGGGGGTAATGTGCCACAAGCCCTGGGTGTGGGGCAAGGTGTAGTGCCCCAAGAAGCAGACTGATGTGTAGTGCCAGGCCCAAAGAAAGCACCTGAAACAAGACACAAGGACTGAAATTATAGCTGAGAACAAACCTGCTCGGCTTACAACCATCCCTGGACGTACCTAACCTTGTTAGGGTCCTTCCTGCTTGACAGGGAGTGCCCTCAGTTGCCCGCAGTTGTTCCTGTGCCCCAGCCCAAGCAGTTAGATACCCAGTTCCTGCCTCGGCCCCAGTGGGCTCCAGAAACTAGGCAGATCCATCCCCACAGGGGTCTGGTCCAGCATGCGTACACAGACCATGTCTAATGTACCCTCTCAAAGCAGACGCCTAGCTGCTTTCTTTCTAAAGGCAGTGAGCAGTGCCAAGGCTATTGCTTGGCTTCACGGATTTGCATTTGCTAAATAAAATAAATTAAGAGCCTGGTGATTAGAGCATTTGCCTGAGAAATGGGGAGCCTAGTTCAAAGCTAGATCTCCCAATCCACCAGACACTGCACTAACCACCAGCCTGAAGCCTGAGCTTTGGATGCCATCCTTCCTATTAAAGCTGTGCCGTTGTGCAGAAAGGACTGTAGCTGGCTCTCCGTGCTCTGACCACGAGGCTCTTAAAAGGTGGGGCTACCACCACCAGTTCCTCTTCTGCTTCCTCCAGCCACGTTTCAAAAGGCAACAGTGAGTCCCGCTCAGTTCCTCCAAAGGAGAAGCACGGAAGTGCCAGCCTGCAGCCCTGATACAAGCCCCAGATGCACCCCAGTGCTTAGTTTGGCTGGCATTGCTCAGTGTGTGGGTGCTTTGGGATCACCCTTCTGCAGCACCTTTGTCCCCCCCTTGCTCTGTATGGGGAGCCCAGGTGCCTAACAGTGGGTTCTGGGTCCTGTTCTTGAGGACACTTAAGTTAGACACCTACGTCTTTTATGTGCTAGAGCGCCCAGTCAGTCTGCCTCCCGATTCTCCTTACCCCAACGTGGGGGGTCTCCTGGGCCAGCTCAGTTCTGCCAAGGCAGGGACCTCCGCCCCACACAGTGCGAGTGGCTGTTGCTGGTGTCACTATTGTGTTGCTTTTAAGTGAATACCCAAGTTGAATGTGTTACTCATCCCTGCTTTCTAGGAGCCTCACCTCCAAGGTGGAGAGGAGTCAGAGCTGCAACGACACCCTCCAAGATCGATCAAAGAGCAGGCAGCGGGCAGCTCCAGCCAGCAAAACAAAGGTACCGGCTGAAACTGGAAGCGCGTCACGTTCCCTGGGGCAGATGTTCACATGTAGGGCGGCTGGTAAAGACACCACCACGCTGGTCATTTAGAAATGGAAACTACCGAGTTCTGTCAATGGAGGTGTTAGCTCTGGGTGATTGATCAGACCCTGCCAGAGGAGCTGATATTGGAAAAAACAGACAATGCTTAGGCTTTTTCCTTTTTTAGCCTTGCATCCTATGGTAACTGAGTCAAAAGGCTCCTTTTTTGTGAATTTTTTTTTCCAAGCTGATTCCTTGACTGTTTAAACCAATGGACCCTCCTCAGAGCCTTGAAAGAAATCTTCCAGCCCCACCCAAACTTTTTTTCTGTCTGCGTTTTGGAAAATAATTACTTCCCCCGCCCCTAGACACACCAGTCCCTGTCAAGTTGTTTTTCAAACGAAGCAAAAATGATCACTGTTGGCCTGGCCTTTGCTTCTCTGCCTGTGCGCTGGTAGCACAGGTCTACGAAGAGCATGTCCAGTCTGGCTTTTTGGAAAAACCATGGGGCCCAGTGTTTAATTGAAAGGAAGTGACTGGCCTGCTTTGCAGGGACACTGTGTGCCCACAGTGCATACGGGCTTTGGTAGGAGTCGTGGTTCCTAAGCACATCTGGAGGGTTTTCAGGTAATGTTCCAGCCCATGTAGGGAGTTGCTCCTGCTGTTTCTGGAAGCAGTTTGTGGAAGTGTTTCCCTTAAGAAACGGGTTTCTTAGTCCCTAAAACCTTTGTCAGCACCATCGACTCCAGTACTTGCCCTCTCTGACAGAAGCCATGCTAGTCAGTCATTCTTTCTCTGTTTCTGACTCCTTTACTAATCTTCATCTACGGGGCCATTTCTGCCTCCTCCTAATCATGCCTCTGGCCAGCGGGATCCCAGTGGTTTGCAACGACAGCAGCAGCTTTCCCACGTGCATACGGTGTGGTCTGGTCTGTGCTGCCCGGCGTTGACTCTCCCGCAGCAGGTGTGATCCCTGCCGATTCAGTCCGTGCTGCTTAGCCCACTCGCACCCAGTACCTGGTGCCTTGTGTCCACATGCAAAGGCCCAGCCCAGTCAAGGTAGGAGATGTGGGGGATGTGGCATGCTTCAGTGTCAGGGCCTGCCT
Organism: Alligator sinensis; assembly: GCF_000455745.1. Taxonomy (NCBI): domain Eukaryota; kingdom Metazoa; phylum Chordata; order Crocodylia; family Alligatoridae; genus Alligator; species Alligator sinensis. The sequence goes on from NW_005842286.1 coordinate 314,418, forward strand.
AGCAGATCTGCAGCCCTTCATCTCTTCTCCTTCCCTCCCCCTGCTCTCTGCTGAGCCTTCCTGCATGGGGGTGGGGTGTCCTCTACAGCCGTGGACCGAGCCCTTTGTTCCAGAGCCTTCTTTCCTCCAACTGCACGTCAGGGTCTTGACCTCCACTGATTGAAGCGGTACCTCAACTTCCCTCCATACCTCCCTGCCCAGCCAGCGATCCTCACTAAATCAGTCTCCATGCAACCTTCACAACTCATCTTGGATCAGGGCAATGTCCCTGTCCTCCCCACATCAGCTCCCTCCCTTACTGGGACCTTCCACTTGGTGCAGTTAAATCCCCTCTTCTTCAGCCTCTACTTCATCCCCTGCAAGTGATATCCAACCATGCAAAACATCCAGTCAGTGTAGGAAGCCTGAGGAGTCCCTTGGAGTGCCAGCATGGTTGGGAAGCAGAAGGCGATGAGGACGGTCCTCACTCAGCCATACTTGGGTGACCCAAATGGTGTGGGTGACGAGATTCAAAGGACTGCCAGCTTTCCTGAGGTTGCAGTCATGGCCCCTGGTCTGGGAAAAGGTCCATCTCAAAGGGCCCAAGCCAGGTCCCATTGAGGTTGACGGGATCCATTGCAGACTCCACTATTGCTTTGAATGCCATCAGCTGAAATGGCTTTGTGTTCAGATAATGCACAGGGGATTGATTATTTTACTGGTCCTGCTGTGTCCTTCAGACAACCTTTCCACTTTTTGCAATTGAGGAGTTAAAGCCTGGGTCTAATACTTATTCTTTTCCACCCCTGTCAGTCAGCTGATGGAAAGAAAACCTTTCTGTTTATCTGCTTTCAGCAGCGGCCCCTTGCCGAACAATCCTGCTGCTGGTTGGTGTATGCCCGTGGTTCTCGGGCCCTTATTTGTTCCATTGCTTCAAGCATTTCGCCACTAGTATGGCCAGCCAGCTTCCCCTACTTGGGGAGAAACAAGCATATCCTAATGCTGTAGATGAATGTGGGGTTTAGTGCATCATGATCAGCCCTTTAATGTGCTCCAGCCTGCTCTGGTTGCCAAGTCTGCTTCAGACTACCAGAGCTGGACTTGTTGTGGTGTCATAAGCTGCCTTCCAGATTCGTGTGCACGCAGCTGAGAGGCCGGCAGGCAGGATCTCGGGGGCTAGGAGAGAGGCTAGATTTTGTGCCCATTGTTAAAGTGGGGGGGGGGGGAAGAAAGTTGCTGGCTGGAGCCAAACAAGGTGTTTGAAGCTGGCTGGTACAACAGGTATCTTGATCTGATACACGGGTGCAGTGGTTACTGTGCTTGTGTTCTTACTCCAGTCCCTCTCTTTCCACCCCTCTGCGACCATGAGCTTTCTAACCTCGATGACTTGTCCTGCAGGTCATGTCGGCAACCAGTACATCCACGCCTATCGGAGTACTGTTATCCACCCAAAACAATCGCTGCCTCTCCGCTCCCGATCTGACTGCAGAGAAACGTCTGACTTTCAACTCGGCTTCCTCGCTGTCCACACTGCACAAACCGGAGCGCTCCATCAGCCCCGAGAGCAACGACAGCATCTCGGAGGAGCTCAATCATTTCAAACCCATCGTCTGCTCGCCGTGCACCCCTCCAAAGCGACTTCCTGATGGCCGCGTCCTGAGTCCTTTGATCATTAAGTCAACTCCAAGGAACCTCAGCCGGAGCCTGCAGAAACCAACCACCTATGAAGCAAGCCCCAGGATCCTGAAAAAATGGGAGCAGATCTTTCAGGAGCGCCAGATCAAAAAGACTCTCTCTAAAGCCACCCTGACATCTCTGGCTTCAGAGACCGGGGAGGACTTCCTGGTCCCTGATATTGCAAACTCCCTTCATTCCAGCAAAGAGCACCCACGAATGTTAAATGATCAAGTCCCCCCTGACACCGCCACAGACAGTAACATGGAGATAGATTATTCCCCCTCTATCAGCAAAGGCAAGCCAGAAGGGGCTAGTGACAAGAAAAGAGGTTCACAGACCTTAACAGTAGACAACAGTTCCTGTGAACCTAACACAAGAACAAACAGAGCCTCTCTGAATGCTCAAGACACGGTCGATGTCAAAGCAAATTCCTACACGGACAAATCTTGTCTTAGCGTTGGCGCAAAAATAATGACCAGAAGAATCATTGGAGCCAACCCAGCACCACCAGACAGTAGCCCAGGGGGAGTTCTGGTCAAGACGGCAGGGAAAAAGCAGCTGAAATACCTGAACAATAGTGAATTAATTAATGTGCAGAATGGTACCTGCAACTCTGTTGAAAATGTCAGCAGTGAACAGCCCCCTTCGCTGCGCCGGGGCCGGAAGAGATGTTGTAAAACAAAGCACTTGGAACAGAATGGGTCTGTTAAAAGACTGAGGCAGACAGCTGGCGAGATGGGCTTGGCCGTCGACAATCCCCTGGTGAGGGAGATGGAGCAGAAATTGCAACAGGAGGAGGAGGACCGGCGGCTGGCTTTGCAGCTGCAGCAAATTTTTGACAGCGAGAACAGGACAGTGGATAGGAGGAAAGGAAGAGTGGATCAGTATCTCTTGCGGTCAAAGAGCACTACGGGTGCGAAGTAGCACTTAGCGGACGATGTTGCCTTTTCTAGAGGACATGAGGTTTTGAAAAAGCCTATAGGAAAAAACTATTTTCTTATCATACTTCCACCTGCAAAATTGTTTCTCATTTTTAATGGTAAAACACTTGAGGTCCAGTTCAAGTAGAAGCTGGGGTCCTTGCAAGTTACACACGCACACACTCATCTGCCTTGTATATTCCCTCAGTCTAGAAGAGAAGTCTTGATCTCACCATGCACACACTGAAATGCACTTAAATGTGGTCGCTGACATTTCTAAGTTAAGACTAAAAGCGGGCATTTTTTTACTAAAGCCATGACACCAGCAGTTTCTGAGCGAGCGGTAAGAACATAGAAAATAAGGTGAAAGAGACCTCAAGAGGTCACATCTAGATTCATAGATCTAGTCCAACCCCTGCTCAAAGCAGGACCAGCCCCAACTACATCATCCCAGCCAAGGCTTTGTCTACCCGGGTCTTGAAAGCCTCCAAGGATGGAGATGCCACCATCTCTCTAGGTAACCTGTTCCAGTGTTTTACTACCCTCCTCATGAGAGAGTGTTTCCTAAAATACAACTTAAACTTCCCTTGCTGCAACTGGAGACCATTTCTCTTTGTTTTGTCATCTCCCCCACTGAGAATGGTCCAGCTCCGTCCTCTTTGCAACCCCCTGCAGGCTGCTATTAAATCCCCTCTCAGTCTTCTTCTCCAGTAAGCCCACTTTCCTCAGCCTTTCCTCACAAGTCGTGGGCTCCAGTCCTGGAACCACTTTCATTGCCCTCCACTGGACTCTCTCCAATTTGTCCACATACTATCTGTAAGGGGGAGGGGAGGGGCTCAAAGCTGGACACAGTACTCCAGATGTGGCCTCCCCAGTGCTGAATAGAGGGGAAGAATCGCTGCCCTCCAGCTGCTGGCACCGCTCCTACCAATGCAGCCCAGCATGCTACTCACAACGAGGGCACACTGCTGGCTCCTATTCATCTTCTTGTCCACTGTCACCCCCAGGTCCTTTTCTGCAGAGCTGCTGCCAAGCCA
>NW_005842286.1:318129-326705 GCF_000455745.1 Alligator sinensis
CTCCCACACCCCCCGTCCCTTTTCTGCGGTGCGCCTGCAAAGCCAGTCAGCCCCTGGCCTGTACTGGTGCATGGGATTGTTCCCTCCTAAGTGCAGGACTTTGCATTTTTCCTTGTTGAACCTCGTGAGATTTCTTTTGTTCCAATCCTCCAGTCTGGCTGTTTCTCTGAATGCTACTAGCCCTACCCTCCTGCGTATCTACTACTCCCCAAACTTGCTGAGTTCGCACTCCATCCCATGTTCCAGGTCATTTATGGAGATATTGCAAAAAACTGGCCCCAGAACTGACCCCTGGAGCTCTCCACCTGGTACCGGCTGTCAACTAAGTATTGAGCCACTGATTGCTACCTTTTGAGCCTGACCATCCAGCCAGTTTTCTGTCCACCCTACAGTCCACTCCATCCAACCTGTACTTCCTGAGCTTGCTTGCAAGCATGTTGTGGGAGACCATATCAAAATCCTTGCTAAAGTCAAGGTACATCACATCCACTGCTCTTCTTGCATCCAGAGAGCCAGTCATCTCATCACAGAAGGCAATCGGGTTAGTCGGGCATAACTTGCCCCTTGTGAATCCATGCTGACTGTTGCTTAATCACTTTGTTCCCCAGGTACTTAGAAATGGATCCCTGGAGGACCTGCTCCATGATCTTTCCAGGGACTGAGATGAGGCTGACCAGTCTGTAGTTCCCTGGATCTTCCTTCTTCCCTTTCTTAAAGATGGGCACTATATTCACACTTTTCGAATCATCTGGTACCTCCCCCAATTGCCATGAGTTTTCAGAGATGATTGCCAGCAGCTCTGCAATCACATCAGCCCACTCCCTCAGCACCCTTGGATGCATCCTGTCCATCCCAATGGACTTGTACACATCCAACTTTTCTAAATAGTCTCTAACCTGTTCTTTCACTGCTGGCTACTCATCTCCTCCCCAAACTGTGCTGCCAGGGGCAGTAATCTGGGAGCTGACCTTGCCAGGAAGACTGAGGTTTAAATGCATTGAATACTTCAGCCTTTTTTCATCATCTCTCACTAGGTTTCCTCTTCCATTCAGCAAGGGACCCACTTTCCCTGACCTTCCTCTTGTTGCTGACACTTGTAGAAGCTCTTGTTACCCTTTACATCCCTTGCTAGCTGCAACTCCAGTTGTGCTTTGGCCTTCCTGATTTTAGCCCTTCATGCCCAAGCAATACTCTTATACCTTATACTACTCTGTAGTCATTTGTCCAAGTTTACACTTCTTGTATGCTATCTTTTTGTGCTTTAGCTCCCTGAAGAGTTCCCTGCTAAGCCAAGTTGGTCTTCTGCCATACTTGCTAGTCTTCCTGCACATCCGAATACTTTGTTCCTGCCCTCAGTGAGGTTTCTTTAAAATACAGCCAGCTCTCCTGGACTCCTCTCCCCTTCAGACAGGCCTCCCAGGGGACCCTGCTTATCAGTTCCCTGAGTGCATCAGTGTCTGCTTTTCTGAAGTCCAGGGTCTTTACTCTGCTGCTCTTCGTCCTTCCTTTCCTCAGGATCCTGAACTCAATCATCTCGTGGTTGCTGCTGCCCAAATTGCCATCTACTACTACATTCCCCACCAAGCCATCCTTGTTTGTCAGCAGCAGGTCGACAAGAGCATGGCCCCTACCTGGCCTCTCCAACACTTGCACCAGGAGTTGTCCCCAGCACTCTCCAAAAAGGTCCTTGATTGCCTGCGCGTTGCTGTATTGCCCTCCCAGCAGAGACAGAAATTGAAAAGACCTAGTCACATAAATCAGCTAGGCCAGTGTTAAGGCCTCCAATCCTATGTCCTTTTCCACTCTCTTACATTGCTGCTAGAAATGGTGCATGGATTCTTCTCACAGTGTATAATCATTGAATTTTTCATAAATTTATAGCAGTAGGGCGGGAACGTGGTTCTGCTTCATGCTTTCTTTCCAGTTAATGAGAGCTAAGAGTAGGATGCAGTTTTGTAACACTCCTTCAAGGGCACACAAAGGGAAATCCATCCGGCAGTCAGGTTATTTACACGGTGCATGAAGCCAGACACAAAGTAGGAAATGTGGAAAACAAGGACGTTACTGAGAATGTGTTCCTGAAAATGAGCTGTATGCCGTCAGGGAAAGTGGAGACTTCCACCCTGCTCTGCTTGGGTTCCCCTGGTGCAGGGGTGGGCAAAACGTGGCCTGGGGGCTGGATGCGGCCCGCCAGGCCATTCTGTCCGGCCCATGGGGCCCCTAAATAATTATAAAATTAATATTTATCTGGCCCTGGCTGCCTGTCATGTGGCCCTCGATGGCTTACCAAAATTCAGTAAGCGGCCCTCTGCCCAAAATAATTGCCCACCCCTGCCCTGGCATCTACGAGCAGAGAGACTTTCCTTTCTGGCCCTCTTCCCCCTGCACCCTTGTAAGGAACTGATTTCATTTCCTTGTGACTCCCCTATAAGCATCTTTAAAGATGCTGGGGAACCAGAGTCCTGCAGTCATAACAATGCCTTTGGCGCTTTTCTCCCACTCCTGTTCAAAGCATCTCATATCTCTAAGTATCTGCTGCCATGGCTTCGTGAATGTGTAAGCTGTGGCAACATCCCAATATAGTCACCAACTTTGGGTAATGCAAAGCTCCCATTGGAGTCGTGAGAGCTGCGGGTATCCAGCACCTTTCAGTATCTTGGCTCTTGCCGTTTCACGTTGGGTGTTCGACACCCAGTGACGTCCCGGGCCTAAGTGGCTTGCCTGCAGTCGAGTCATAAGCTGCCGTTGGAGTTGGGAAGGGAACCCAGTATGCTTGACTCTCGGTCCAGGGCCCTCTCCATGGGAGAGCACGTTGTGCACCCCAGACGTGGCGGTCAGTCCAGCCAGTTCCTGCAGGGCGCTCTCGCACCGTTATTTTGGTGTCACAGCATGGCCCAAATAACCAATGTCCCAGACAGCCTGCTTGGTATTCAAGAAGACAACCTATCTGTCCACAAGGCACGACGGGCTGTGTGTGGCTAGCTCAGGTATAGGAAACAGTATAGGCCTTTCAGTGCCGTACTCTGAAAAGCAAGCTACGTCACCTGGGTAGATTCAGCAGAATTGTTTTTATAACCCAGGCGAGCTTCCCCCAGCTCTGCATGGTGCCGGTGCAGCATGTCCAACGGGTGCTGGTTTTCCTCTGTCTTGGACTGGTTACAGGACAGGATTGGCGTCACTGGGTATATTAAGTGTTCATGCCCAAAGCCAGTATCGGGCGCATTTACTTAGGAGAGGACTATGATTCATTCTTCCTTTTCCTCCCACCTGTAATTATCATCGCTGTTAAAAACTGAACTGAAATTCCCTCAATTCCCACCAGCAGCGGGCTCAGAAATGTCAAGCCTGCTCCCTGCTTGAGTACTGCCTTTCAGTGTATTCACTGTGAGTCCAGGCCTGCTAGTACACGGGTCTCTCTGCTTTAAATACAACCTTTCTCTTCGTGGTGCGAATCTGCCAGCGAATGTCTTGCGGGCCCTGGCACCAGGTGATAGATAGGAAGAGATGCCTAAGGGATAGTGTGGCAGGCTGCTGGGTGGATGGATGGGGTCTGGGGAAGGTCTGGTTGCATGGCATACCGCTGGGGGTTGATTGTAGAAGAGTTCAATTGTTCTCTTCCCTCTCAGATACATCTCTTCACCTCCTGTACCTTGGCAGCTTCTCTCCTCGTGTGGTAATGAATGGCTTGCCTTCCTGGGATCAAAGAAATTGGTTTTATTTTCCCCTTTCCACAGTGTAACTACAAGGACCCTGAAGCTCCATGCTACTTTGAACCAGATGTTTTGGTTTTGGTTTTGGTTTTGTTTTTTAAAAAGAGAAGAAAAAGAAATAAGAAATCTTATATTTTAATGGATGAAATTTATATATTTTAAATACTATATTTCAACAGATCGACACTTTTTCGTTTTGAGAAATCTTGTAGCAATGATGACATAATATATTATCGCATTAACACACCAACTGCTGGATGTTCAAATGGTATGCGAAGTCAGGAAAAGGGTGCTGGGTCTCCGCACGCGACTATACCCGGATGGCTGCCACACGCGGGTTCGGTACGGTCTGACCCTCTTTGGAGAGAGAATTCTGCCCTCAGTTACGCGCTTGCAACCTCACCGGGCCAAGCGCACTGCTGACTGAAGCAGGCACAAATTCATTCACTCGAAGGGAGTTGAGCTTGCTGAAGCCAACAGTGGATGTCAAGGACGTTGGCTAGTCATTGACTTAGTCGAAGTCAGTCGGGTGGGGTGGATGTGAATAACTGAGGGTTGAATTTGGCCCCTTCTAGTGCTTAAGAACAGCAGGATAATTTAAGGACAGAATTGCTTCTTTTTTTTATGTACCCTTCATTCCCTTGTTCTAAGAGCTAAAACTTTTTGTACTATCCAGACGTTCTGGGTTTATTTTATTTCGATTTTCTTACCCCCAGTTAATGCCTTGAAACTTGAACCCGGCTTCCTCAGTCAGTCCCCATCCTTTCTCAGCGTGCTCATGATGGTGTCTTCTAGCGCTGGCTTTGCTGAGAGAGCCTGGTGTGGGTTTTACAAATCGAGTGCATGTCTTCTGGGAATGAGATTTTGGGGGTCCTGCCCACCAGGCCAGTGTCCTTTTTTTGGATTGTTTTTGAACACTTTTTTTAAATATGGGGGAGGGGGGGAGGGCATTGTGTGTTTAATCTCTTTTTGTACAAAATCTGAGTCTCAGTGGATGTGTAAGAGGCACTGTCTAGGGCAAAAAAGTTCCTTGAGCCAAAGCTCTGTGGAAGAAAATAATGCTTGAATGTCTGTTATGTGCTCTGTTCTCTATGGGTTGCTCACACAAAAGGTCTGTCTCGATAGCAAAGCTGCCACTGATTCAGTAGATACAGCTCTGGACCCTGCTAGGCCCTTCTGACGGTGTTGGTCCGTTGCATCCATATTTATTTAAGGGGGCCTTTGGTTTCTGTGTGCACGTATAGAATAATTGCAGGTCTGAAAAGACCTTGTTCCTTTTTGAAAAGCTGGTCACTGCCCGGATGCAGCAGCATCTTCCAATGTGGTGGTGGGGCTGGCTCGAGGGGGTGCTTATTCACAAAGCATTGCGCTAGTTTTGCAGTCCAGTAATGCAACCTTTCTGTGAAACACAAGTGCAGTCCTTAAAATTATCCTCGCCATCTCATTGCTTCATGAAGACGGGCCCCAGTCAGTCACCCTCCAGTTCCAGAGCGCAGCCCAAATCCTGCTCCCTTCAAAGTTAGCGAGAGCATGACCGGACCCCTGCAGCCTGCCCCTGCGTCCTGCGAAGGTGCTGGGCATCTTTCCACTGATGTGCTGGTGCAGATTGCAGGAGGAGAGGCCGAAGACTGAAGAGGCGATTTTAAGATACGATCTAAGGGAATGTATTTATTCATTTAACACTGTCCTGAAGGAGAACAAGGCTTTTATTACTAAAAAGCTTGTGTTTAAAAAGACGTACTTTATGTAACCTCACTTAAAAGAAGAGAAGTTCCCAGCCCCTCTCGCACGCTAACAGTCAAATGCACACTCCCTTTGTCGCAAGGAGAAATACCGGTCAAATAACAGCTCGCACTGAGACACCAGAACTGTGGATGCTGTTCAGGATCTCCACATTTTGCGGAGGCACTAGAGCAAAACCAAGTATTTATTTAAAATGGATGTATTTGGAAATCATCGTTAATCTTCCTCCTTTTCTGATACCAAGTTCTCTGAGGGATGCAGCACAATCCCTCTGGTCTGCCAGAAGGCGCAGGCACGTGTCTGAGATCTCGGACACCTTCCCCCACCTTCCTGCCTTTCTGGAAGACTAACTAGCAAGCAGTTGCCCTGGCTCGTAGCACTTCCGTGTGACCAGAAGGGGCTTGAGATTTTGTGTCATAGCTGAATGACTGAATCTGCCAAAGATGCCACGTGACTGAACAGTTGCTCTGAATCTATGGCATTCCCTCCGTCGGAGGGGGAATAAGTATCGCCATGCTTTCCTGGGGTCAGCGATGACAGATGTCAATCAGTAAGCAAATGAAGGAAAAGTGCCAAAAGAATGGATTGCGCAAGATGATTGTATAATGCTGTCCTATATTGTCAGTATTTCTTTTCTTCAAACGATATTGTACATGCAGTATGCAGTAGTCAATGACGTAGAGCTTGAACAAGTGCTTTGTATTTTATCATTGAAAGCAAGGGGGAGGTAGAAGCCTTAAAGACTATAACTGATCTTAAAAACAGGCCTTTAGCAATGCTTCAAGGATAGCCCTCCTGGGCTCTCAGCTGGACTTCCGGGATCTCTTTGCCATCTTGTAGTTATTCAGTGAAAGGCTGACAAGGAGCTTGTCCTGTGCACTTGGGAAGCATCTCATCCAAACCCATCCTCTCTGATTTTTCAAGAGAGAAAGCGGAAGACCATTCCTTGTACAACTCTTGGAGGTGGACAGGAAGGCCCAGAAGATCACTGTGATGTAGATCTATGGGATCTTTTGTAGATCTTCGCAATTAGGCGAAAACTGGGATGCATCCGTTACTGGGACGGTAGCTCAGAAGCAGGAACGATCGCTCTATGTGCTGTTTGATGCAAACCTGTTTCTTCCCTGTATCTTTCACCCACCGCAAAGGATCAAACAGATATAGAATTAGCTCTTCACTATGCAAAGAAAAAAAAAAATCTTTAACTGATTACAAATAATGGGCTTTTGTGTATGCCTGGTTTTCTGGTGTTTCCTGTCAAACTGTTGAAAACAAATCTAGATGTTGCTACCTTTTTTCCACTATGCTTTAAATTGTTGTGCTTTGGTGTGTCCTCACCTTACAACTCAAACAGCAGTGCAACAAAAGACTGTGGTCATTCTGGGTCTCAACATTATAAAGTAAATCAGCGGTTACTGAAAGATCATTTACTTGCATGTGTATAATACGCGGGTACGATAACATGCGGGGTTCTTTCGTATTGTGGCTTGTTATTCCAAGCAGAGTTATACCATGGTCGTGAAAAACTGTCACAACATAGAAATGTGCCAATCGTACAAATACCTTGTGCATTTTAACAGCAGAAAAGAGGGCTCTAACCACAGGATAAAGGCGGAGGTTAACATAGAATAAAAACCAGGTTCTTAAGGTGAATGACCAGTATTTTTTTTTATTTCTGAAGTCACTACACACTAACTTGATCCTGCCAGGGTCTGTTCACATGTGTGTCACAGCTGCCGCTGGCTACTAAAGTCTGTTGGTGAATGCAAGGAAACCACGACTGCTGTGTCCAGTCCACCAAGGTGTTAGCTAGCCAGTCCTGCAAAGAAATGCTCCTAAGTCCTGGACTATGGTAAGTTGAGGCTGAGAATGAGTTGGCAGTGAGTACTGGACTGACACGATGATAGCATAAGTCTGAGCTCTAATCTCTGTCTTCCGCTGCTGTTGAGTTGAACTGATATTGGCCAAAATGAGAGAGAATTGCACCATTTCTCTAGCATAGACACAGCTTCTATTGCCTGGGGTGGGATTTTCAGAAGAGCCCAGCAGGGGCTTTGCTGATTCAAGTGCAATCAGGGAGCAGAATTAGGGCTAAGATATATGTTGGAGCATTGCAGATCAGAACAAGCCATTGGGAAAGGAGAGTTGCTGTATAAGCAGAGACCTTCATAGATGCTAGAAGGCACCAACACAGGTCTTGGAGTGAGCTCCAGTAATGTTTAGCAGCAGTCACCCCGGGGAAGCCACCCAGCCCATGCAGAAATGATGGGGTGAGGAGGGGTCTCGAGTCAGGGTGTGGGAATGCCTCCTGCACTATGTTACAGACGGATGGATTTGGGAAGGTGCCAGAGAACTAGTAGTGTGACTCCTTGTGTGATGGAATCGCATCCAACTGCCTTTGCCGTGCACCCTGTCGTGTGCCTGGGGTTCACTGTCCCTTCTGGACAAAAGTCCAGTCTTGCCTTGAAGGCAGCGGTCATTCCAGTCCTGTATAAGTCATCCTTCCTTTGCCATCTCTCCCACCTGATGGAGGGCTGCTGCCATCTCCCCACACCCTATAAGCTATGTCCTTGTACCCACTTCTTGCATGCAAGCCAAGGGGTGGTGAGGAGAGGGCTGTCTCCTCCCACCCCATTCCCTGCTGCCATATCCAATTCTAGTTGATTTATCGGGACACACAAGCCTATGTTGAACCATTGCCAGTACTGGGCCCAGGCCAAATGGTAGCAACATGCACTGGACAATGTCACCCCACCCACCCCAGGCCTCAACTGCTGAATGGAAGGTGACACCCCCCCACACACCCCCATGCAGAGGCCAATTAGGCAGCAAGGGAGAAATTCCTTCCCAGCCCCAGAAGAGTGATGAATGCCTGAAATGGGGCTGCCTAATCCCAAGGCAGGGAAAGGACTTCTCCCAGCCCCATGATTGGGGCATGTGAGCCCATAGATTTCAGCTGCACCCTTACCAATCCTCTCCCCAAGCCCCTGAGAGGGGAACTGGGGCCATCTCTAAAAGGGGTGAGGGTTTACTTCTGGCGCTGAAGAATGGTAGGTCTAGTAAGGGAAGGGAAGGGCTGCATCACCCCTTGCTCCCAGCCTGCCCCCCACCCCTGCTCCCCTA
>NW_005842286.1:326736-335104 GCF_000455745.1 Alligator sinensis
CTCAGTCCCAAGGCAGGTAAGCATTCCCCACCTTCCCTTCACTCCCCTCTCCTGCCTGCCACTGCTGGGTGCGGTCCTGGGAGCAAGACAAGTGCCTGCCCACTCCAGCTGGGTTGCAGTTACTGGGAACTGTGGCGGCGGCAGCAGCAGCAGAGGCCCGGGGGCCTATTCCTCCTCCCTGCACCTGCTGGAGAGGGGATAAAAGGGGTGTGGCCACCCCTCTGGGTCTTCTCCCATGTGGGAGCAGTTGGTTATAGCACTGCTTCCTTGCACAGCTGGACTGCAAATCTCCCAAGTGCCTGAAGAGACAGGATGCCCCACGGTCGACAGCACCACAGCAAGGGCTGAACTGCAGGAGGTTTGTATGCTCTTTATTTCCATGCTTGGAGCTGTGATGATGCGGACAGCAGCAAACATGACTGCGCTGCTCCAGCAAACGTGGATGTCACTGTCTGAGACCGGCCGAGTTGCACATGTCCTTTTGCTGTCCTGCGTTTCCAAACCGCTGCAATAGACTGGTTCTAAATCTTCCAGCAACGCAAACAGAAGCTCCAGTTTCCCAGAAATGTGTCTATGTAGCAAACTTCACTCTGGCTGGCCCCATAGATGGACTTCCCTTCACCAGAGGACAATGTTTGAGGCTCTGGATCTTGGCCATAGCTGATGGTACAGCCCACGGCTGCCATTTGCTTTCCTGGACCTCGGCAAAAGCTCCTGCAGCTGGGCTCTGACCCAACCCTTCTACACTCCTGCACTCCTTGGGAAGGGTCTTGCTGGAGCTGGCGATCACGGCCTTGTACGTCTTCTGGAACTCCCTCACCAGCCGCAGGGCCTCCTGGTACTCCTTCGGGTTGGACGTCTTCTTCTTCAACACTGACACTAGGGAAAATCAGAGTCACGATCTTGCTGGCTCTCCCCTGGACTCAGTTCTCTCCTTGGGGTCACGCTGAATTTTATTCTCCTGTTGCTTCCCTCCCAACTCCCCTGGGGAAACCAATGGCCACCCCACCCTGCACCCTTTGCTTCACCAGTGCTCCCGCTGAGTCAGTGAGGATCAGCACTGGAAAGGCTGGCCCCGTAGCATAAGACTGTTTTTTTCCAGAAGCACCCAGGCATCAAGCGCCTCACTGCAACACATGAGCCTCCGCCGTGACTGTTACAATACGGTGGCAGCACAAAGCAGCTTAGTCCCAAAAACAATGAGGCTGCGGCTGTGCCTGAAACAGCTTCTGCTCTTCAAGGAGAGAAGCTGATTCAGCGGCCTGAGTAAATGATTCGGCCCCAGGCTTTCTGAGGCTGACTCGGAAAGCAGTGAGAACAGCTAGAGCAGGGAGGCAGTGGACTCCATCACTGGAGGGGTTCAAGAAGAGGTTGGACAGGCACTGGTTGGGGGATGATCTAGGTGTAGTGATGCCTGTTCTCTTATTATGGGGATTTTTCAGGCTTCTGGGCTTTGCTAGTTGCTGCATGGGCTGTGCAAGACTCCACCCCCAGCCCCTGGCTACATGTGTCAGGGTCTTTTTAAGCCTCCCCTAGAGGCGCTGAGTGCTGGCTGTAGGCCCAGGCTGGGGACGGAGACTGGGCTGTGCCAGTGCTCCTGCTGGGACTTAAAGCTGGAGGTTTCTAGCTAGAGGGCTTTGCTTCTGTTCAGACTCCTGCTGCATTTGAGGCCAGGAAGGCATGTTGCCCTTGGTCAGGCTGATATGGACTGGGGGGGTTTGCCTTCCTCTGCAGTGGGGGCACAGCCTCTACCTGGGATCTCTTGTGTGCATATTAACCACCTTTTACAGCAACAGGATGTTGGCTGCTGTGGTCCCCCTGCTTTACCTGTGGCAGGTGCAGGAGTTAGGCCTTGTGTTGTGTCAGGGTTGACTAGCTTTGCTAAGTTAAATTATGGAGTTGTACAGGCTGGTTTGAATACAGATGATCCTGCCTCAAGCAGGGGCTGGACGAGATGTGACCTCTGGAGGTCTCTTCCAGTCCCACCTCTCTCTGATTCTATGACTCCACTGTAGCCTGGAGCAAATCACTTAACCTCCCTGCCTCAGTTTCCCTCATCTGTAAAGCAGCAGGATGTGTGCAGGCCAGTGCTAGGGGTTGAGTCCACAGCCCCAGTGCAGAGTGATCACGGCACCTGAAACATGGCCTTTCAACCCGAAGCACTGCTGCAGAGGATTCAAGAGCCAAGCCAGCACTCCCTGTGAGCTCTCTCTTCCCCTCCAGAGCTGAGACGCCTGCCTGTCCTCCTCACCCTCCTGCTGGGGCTTGCATGGTGCTTTCTCAGATTTGAAAGCAATTATTTCCTGCTGTCAGAAACAGAAGCAGCAGGGTCCACGCTACCTTTACTTCCTCGTTTACCTGCATCTGAGCTGTCAAGTAAACACACACAGGTCTGGCTCTGGAGGGCCTGATTCTGCAACAGGCTGAGTCCTCCCAGCTTCTAAAACCCTCAGCACCTCCTGGAAGAGGATCATTACCTTGAAGAGATGGGGAAACCAAGGGGCAGAGACCTCGACATTGAGTGGAACAGCCATTGGCATCCCTGGGCCACGGGGAAAATTGGGGCAGAGCCCAGACATCCCATCCTAAGTCTGCTGTCTCAACCAGCGGGCCACCTAAGTTACCATCACTAATCTAATGCTTATAAGGCAGGTATGTCCAGCGCCTCCACACTCAGTTCTAGCACAATCTCTGCATATGATTAAAGCCCTGAGACAAGTCATGGGCAGGGGGGAACACACCTAGCGGTACTTCTGTGATGTTCACAGGCCATCTCATGGCCATCAGGAGGTCTTCTATCACTTCTGCCTTCGTCCGTCGAGGGGCAGGGCCAGGCGGCTTCCCAACCTGTGGGAAAGCAAGCAAGAATAAGGAGGGGTGACTCTGCCTCAGAGCGACTCCCCTCGTTCCTGTGAGCATGCCGAGAGTCCAGCCCTGTTCCCTCCTGCCCGGTCTCACGGGTAGGCAAAACGTTCCCTTGCCGGAAATGAGACCTGTCCATTTTAACCGCTGAGCTGCAGCACCGGGCAAAGCTGCTGGAGCTTTCGCTCAAGCCCTAGAAAGCATCCCAGGGCCATGCATCCTTGTTTTACTATGCTAGACTTGGCCATCTCTTTCAGCTGCCCGGTGCCACAAAAAATCCTGCTGTATAGGCCTTGAGGTGTTCTGCTGCCAGGTAAGAGTTTACTCCATAAATAGCTATTCAGATGGACTTTTCTAAATGCCATTCTGATCTCATTAAGCCCTAGCTGAGGGGCTATCAAACATATTGGACTCCTGAGTCCATTCACCAGAGCTGTGCTGGCCCACACCCATCCCATCCTTGTTTCAAACTGAACACTACAAGCCACCACAAAGCTTGGAACATGGCATGTCTTGGAGCCCACCATGCTCCAGGGTGGAGATCAAGTCCACACGACTGGATGAAGACAAGCTTCTGGCAATACCTTGACGTCCTTTACAAAGTTCAAATCCAGGGATGGCCGACCAGCGGCGTGGGTGCCACAAGTGCCAGGGGCAGCCTGTGCATGTGGCCCCCAGCAGATCAGGGAGGGGACAGGTAGCACAGCTGCTGACAGGGCACGGAGCAGAAAGCAGAGCAGCAGGGGAAGGGGATCAGAGTGTCACCCAGGGAGGGCGCGGGGTCAATTTGTGATACTCGTGCCAACAAAGTTTGCCCCTGCTGTTCTGGTAAAAGCACTTGCTAGCACCTGTTAACCAGGCTCTGAAGTCTGATGCGGCCTATAGTTAATACATGCATGCCTAGATGAGGAGGCACCTGCTAGACTATGCATTAGACCACTGATGTAGTGAGAAAAGACAAGAGTCCTAGTTCTGATCCAGACCTGACTAGGGCATTTGGGCCCAAGGTTTCAGCTCAAGCCCATTACATTGTGCAGATGCACACAATGTTTCTGCCCTCAGGGTCCAACCTCTTTACCTTTCTCCTGGGCACATAGGGTTTCTGCAGGCTGTCCAGCCTTGGCCTCGAGTCACGGTACACAAGGGGGTGCCTGAGAGCATGCTGCAGAGCCTGGACGTTCTGCTGGATTCCTGGGGCCAGAAAGAAAGTGGAAGCACTAGATAAATTCATTTGCTCATTTCCCTGCTGCCACCAGCAATGACAGTCAGGCTGCACCAGAGGCATCATTAGGGTGGGGTGAACAGGGGAGCTGTCCCAGGGGGGCTGATGCTGGGGGAGACAAAGAAAAGAAGCTGCTGCCATGATTGCAGTTGTGAACACACGGCAGCCAGAAGTCACCACTGTCGCTGTGTCCCCGCGCTACACAATGCTTTGCCAGATGAACTAGTCTGATAAAGAGAGACCCCAGCTCCCTTTATCCCAAAGCATCATGCTCTGATTGGCAGAGGGAACGATGAACGTGGTGCATGACTGTATCCTGGTAACCGCTCCTGGTGGAGGACCTGGCACCTGTTTCACAGCCTCACCGCACAACAGGTTAGAGTAAAGGCTAAGAAATGCTTCTTCCATCACTGCCACCTTTCCCCAGCACAGCTAGATCTTACATCTGGCTACTCGATGAGGAAATATGGTTGCTCTAATTGTTTAGCCTGGTAATGGGCTCCAAACAGCCCCTGGTGACATCTGATAATTTGGCAGGGCTGGGATAGCCCATTGTTTTTTCTGCTTTCCCCTGGGATGTAACACAGCAGCCGGGACAGGAGTTTCATCTTGGATGGGGCAGTTGGGCACCTGGATCAGCAGCAGCATTGTCCACTGGATGGCAGAACCTCACTTCTACGGATCAGGGAGTGGACATCCTCATCCAGTGAAAGGCACCATCTCTAGCAGACCGTGCATGGGACCAGACAGCTGAAACATAGGCAGGTCACCAAGGCTAAGCTTGCAGAAGCAATGGTGGGAGTTTTGGTGACTGTAAGGACCAAGCACTGATGTGCCAACAACATCCTGCTGGTTTCTCTGGCTGCTTCTGCACACTTCGGGGTGGCAGGACCTGGCAGTTTCCAAAGAGCATTGTGTTGAAGAGCATGGGTAAGAACAAGAGCTCCAGGCCATGGGGCAATAGGGTCTGCTCCACTCACCTGGGATATGGGTAACTGAGCAAGGGCAAAGTCTCTTAGGGCTTCAGGGGAGCATCAGTGACACAACTTTGTTCAGATCCTCTGCATGGGGGACTACATAGGAACGCAGCACCCCTCCTTGCCCCCACCCCCCATACAGTGAGATGCCCTGATGTGCTATCTAGGCTGCTGGAAAGCTTGAAGGCAGGTTGGAGTAATCCATAGACACTGAGGTCAGAAGGGACAGCTGTGACCATCCGATCTGACCCACCTGACCCAAGCCTTTCTGAGAGAGTGGTGAGTGCTCTCCCCGGCCAAGAGAGAGCAAGACACCTGCTTTACTCACTCACCGACTGGTTCAAGGAAACCGGGGTCAGTTTTGGCATCGAGCAGTTCTTCGTAGCCTTTGTATTTTGCTGGAATGTGCTGGTCTCTGCTCCCTTTCCCCTGCTTGCTCCTCTTCACATGTCTTTCCTCTGTTTCAGGTCGCCAAAGAGGATCAGATGCATCGTCCACCTTGTGACAGCAAGAGCAAATATTTACAGGAGTTTTTCACTGTGGCTCTAGTCATGCCCTCAGGCCAAGAGGAACTCTAGAAAGGGAGCAGATCTCCTCTTACATTCATCTCAGCCCTGTCTGTGATCGCTTCCATCCTCTGGGATGCCCAGGCCAAAGCCTAGCAACTGCTGCACCAACTACAGCTCCATCAACTGGGGCTCCACAGCTTTAACGAAAGGCACTCATCACCTCAGGAAGTGTTAAAATTAAGTACACCTAGATGTCCAAGCAGCTACCCTGTTGGTGTGTACTATGATACCACAACTTGATCATCTAATACAGGACCCTGACCCCACAGCACACCCCAACCACTGGTCAGGGATGATACAGGCATAGCCATGCCTGTGTTCTACCATAGGCATTTTCCAGGCTTCTGGGACTTGCTGATTGCTGCCCCCCACCCTTGTTTGCTACATGTGTCAGGGGGGGCTTAAGGCTTCTCAAAGGCACTGGGTGTTGGCTGCCCAAACTCACACACCTGAGTCATGAAAAATGACTCAACATCCTCTTCAGCTCCAACCTCAAAGTCCCAGTCCTCTGTCTCCCGGTTACTACCAAAGGTTTTGGCACTGTGGGAAGCCTCATTCTCCTCTGCAGAAGACGATCTGATCACAGAGTCCTTCTCTGCCAGGCTCAGGCCGGGGAAACCTTCTTCAGGCTCCTCCACTTTGGCTCCATAGGGAAGCATCTTGTTCTGCTCCACAGAAGATGGTTCAATTGGTGGAAGGGGGTCAGGCAGGTTCAGACTATGTGATCCTTCTTTGGACTTTTCTGGTTGTGCTCCCTTGGTATCCAAGCACAGTTTCCAGGAGGATTCTTGCGGGGCTTCTAGCATCAGCGGCTGCTTTGGCACCTTTGGGAGGTGAGATGTTATCTGGAACAGAAGGAGAGGAAACCTGCAAAGCCATGGCACACACTGGTCAGGCTCCCAGGACTGCTCTGCCCTGCTGGGACAGGAATCAGTGCTAGTGCTGAGCACACAAGCAACGCACAGAGCCAACATCAACATCAGATTGCACAATGGTCTGAGCTGACAGGTCAAGACGCAGCTTGCCCCATGCCTAGAGGTTGGACTGACCTGTGCCACAATTTGACTCAGCTGCAGCTGAGTTTATTAGCATGAACTAGCAGGGATGCCCTGCAAGCTGGGGGATGTGCAAGCTGACTGGTCAGCAGGATGAGCCAAGTGCAAGTTAGCACAGGGCACACAAAACCCTGTACCCATGTGGCTGCAATTTTTCGCATCCCCTTGAATGGGAGCTGACAGCATCTCGGAGCCTTGCCCTGCCTACCTTTCTGTTGGCCTTGAGGGGAATACAGATGTGCAGCTTCTCCAGTTTGGAAATCTTTCTCCGGATCAGTTTTATCCCCAGTTTGCACTGCAGGAAACTGGTCAGCAGAGGTGGATCACCTGCAAAAACACGCGAGTTGCTTTAATCAATGCAATTGCAGTCACAGCGATCGTCCCAAGCAAGGTCTCTCCACCGCAGAGCTCTCACGGCAAGGCAGCATTCTGCTTGGCTCCGTGGAGGCCAGCTGGAAGGACTCTGCTGGAAGTACAAGCAGGGGCCAGCACTTTCTTCTGGGTCCCACTAGGTGCGGAAAGAGTTAAAGCTTTCTTATTGGGGGTGATCTAAGTGTCCCTGTGCCTGTGTGCTACTACGGTGACTTCCCGGGCTTCTGAGCTTTGCTGGTTGCCCCATGAGGCTGGGAGGGAACCCTGTTCCCCCCCACCCCTTTTCTGCTACACGTGAGTGGTTTGAAGCCTTCCTCAGGGCTTTGGGTGTCGACTGCAGCCAAGGCTGGAGATTGTGACTGGCCTGTGCTGATGCTCCTGCTGAGATTGAAACCTGGATGTTCCTGGCTAGAGGATCTTGCCCCACCACTCAGGATCACACTGATGCTATATTTGCAGCCAGGCTGTGCAGGGTTTTGCCTTCGTCTGTAGCAAGCAGCATGGCCTTTCCTGGGATCTCTTAAGCATATATTAACATCAGCAGGATGTTGGGCACCGTGGTCCCCCAGCTTTACCTGTGGCAGGTTCAAGTGTGAGGTCTTGTGTGGCATCAGAGTTAACTAGTTTTACTAAGAGGTTAGATTATGGATTTGTATAGGATGGTTTGGATAGGGCTGATCCTGGCTCCGGCAGGGAGTTGGACTAGATGTGACCTCCGGAGCTTCCTTCCAACCCCACTTCTTTATGACTATGAAAAGCCTTGGGGTCCAGCTCCGTTGATATCCATGGAGACCCTCAGCTGCCATCACTCCACAGTTCTCAACAGAGCTACGGTGACTGGGGACAGTGAAGGGTCTGCCCCCATTTCTCAAGAGGGCTGACAAGTCACTGGCACAGGACCCCAGAGGATCAAGCTTTCAGATGCAGGAACCTAAAGGAATTAGCCTCTAAAATCAAGAGTCATGCACCTGAATCTCTTAGACAACCCAGAAAACCCCAGCCCCAGAGCCATAACAAAGGCTCAACACCCTATACAGGCTTCCTCTCCAGAAAGTCAAGGCCTTAGATTCCTACATAAAGTGGCCCCATCTCCAGGGGGAGCTGGAAGTGAAAATGCCCAAGCAGCCCATGCTCATTAGGAGAGATGAGGCACGCTCCCCACCAGGGCAACTAGCTCTGCTGGTGGTTTTAGGGATGGGGTTGTCACCTTCCCTTATCCCAGCAGCCTTTGCACAGTCTCTGTGTCTGGGAAAGCAGGACCATCAGATGGCAACTAGTCTATGAGGAGCAGCGCGCCCTCCACCCTTTCCC
>NW_005842286.1:335135-358382 GCF_000455745.1 Alligator sinensis
CACAATGTGAGCCCTGGTGCCCTAGTGAGGAACTGAGTATTTGTGTGGGGCAGACCCTTTTGTGCATTGAGTGCATCTCCCCTGCATGGGTTCCCTCCTCACAAAACATCAAGCCCTGTTATTCTTTGCACCACCCTAACACAGGGAAGCTCAACCCCCAGCCTGAAGGCCAAATCTGGCCTGAGGAACCACGTCACCTGGCCCACACAGCTCTCCATGGGTTCAGGCATTTGGTAGTAGGGGAGCGGTGGCAATTAATGTTGCCGCTGCTCTTCCACTGTCAAATTTTTAAGCCCTGTGCGGATGGATCAGACCCTGGCCAGGCCAGCACGATGTGGTGGATCAGGCCCATGGATGGGATCCAACCCAGCACCCCCCATCCAGCCCATGGGGTGAAAAGGCTGGGCACCGCTGCTCCAGTGCCATCATCCAGGACCCTTTAGGGCCGGGTGCCATATCAGTGCAGAACAAGGGAAGACATACAGTCTAAGACACGGGACAGTGGATGATACAAGGAGATGGGAGAGTTCCCTGTAGGGTGCATGGCTGACACTGTACCGCTCCTGGAAGTGCTGAGGGGATTCCCGTAGTAGCTCAACTCCAGCAGAGATGGAAAGAGAACGGCAGGAAGCAGGTCCTCCTCGCTTTCAATCTGCAAGATAAAACACTGTCCAGCAGAACTGCCTCCGGTCCCCTCCCAAGTGGCTGTGCTGGATAAGGGACAACCTCAGAGACTGGGGCACAGGATGGTGCGAACGCCCCAGGCAGCAACTGAGGATGCAGAGGATCCAGAGATAAGCTGCATCCCCAAGGCACTGAGATCATGTGCCACACCCAAACAAACTCTGGCAGCAGAGGAGGGTGCAGGCACCCTCCTCTCTTGCAGCCTGGCTGCTCAGGGCGATGTGGAGCGGCACATACTGGGAGGTGCAGCCTCCATGAGTCGCATCTCCTTATCTGAAAGGAGGAATCACAGGACATAACACGAGACAACAACGGTTGGGCCTGAAGGTGAGAGAGGACCAGGAGAGAGCCAGCCTGACCCCTCAAGCACTGCAGCCGCCCAGCTGCGTGTGTGGGCACAAGGCCAGGGAGGAGGGAGAAGGCGCCTGCTCTATACCAGTGCACTCACAGCCAAACCTCCCATTGCTTTCTGAGCTGCATGGGCTGGGCAGGGCAGGGCTAGACACTGTCCTGCACCTGGTGGCAGCTGACAACTGGAGCAGGCATATATGCAGGCCACATGAATGTAGCAGGGGCAGCAGTTTCCAGGCCAGCACCCCGGATTTCTGGGCCAGAGGCAGGCAGGCAGCTTGATCCTGCTACTACCAGTGCAATGTCACAGGGGCTCCTAAGAACCATATGGCATAGGCCGGGAGGGAAGTCACTGATTCACCAGAGACCGCAGGTGAAACAAGGCAAGTCTGATACGAGGGACTTGAGATTTCCAAGCCCATCAGCATCACAGGGTAAAGAACATACCCTTGGGGTGGGTAAGAGGTCCCATCAAGGACGTCCGCCAGGACCAGCTATCTCCACCAAGAAATCATGCCTATAGTTTCATAGTTGGTCGGGTCAGAAGGGACCTAAGTAGGTCATCAAGTCCGACCCCCTGCCATGGCAGGAAAGAGTACTGGGGTCAAACGACCCCGGCTAGGTGATTATCTCACCTCCTTTTGAAGACCCCCAGGGTAGGGGCCAGCACCACTTCCCTTGGAAGTTGGTTCCAGCTCCTAGCCACCCTGACTGTGAAGTAGCGCCTCCCGATATCTAGTTTGAATCTACTCTCAGTCAACTTACAGCCATTATTCCTTGTAACTCCTGGTAGTGCTTGGGGGAACAGGGACTCCCCCAATGCCTGCTGGTCCCCCTTGGCCAGTTTATAGATGGCCATCAGGTCCCCTCTCAGCCTTCTCTTGTGGAGGCTGAACAGGTTCAGGTCCCATAGCCTCCCCTCATAGGGCCTGCCTTGCTGCCCCCTGATCACGCGAGCGGCCCTCCTCTGGACCCTCTCCATGCTGTGCACATCCCTCCTGAAGTGCGGCGCCCAGAACTGGACACAGTACTCCAACTGCGGCCTGACCAGTGCCGCATAGAGAGGGAGGATCGCCTCCTTGGACCTGCTCAAGATGCATCTGTGGATGCATGACAAGGTGCGGTTGGCCTTCCTGACTGCATCCCCACACTGGCGGCCCATGTTCATTTTGGCATCAATAATGACTCCAAGATCCTTTTCTGCCTCTGCACTGGTGAAAAGGGAGTTCCCCAGCCTGTAGGTGTGCTGCTGGGTCTTCCTCCCCAGGTGCAGTACCTCGCACTTGTCAGTATTGAATCCCATCCTGTTCTCATCTGCCCACCCTTGTAACCTGTCCAGTTCTAATTGCAGCCTATTCCTCCCTTCTAGCATGCCCCCTTCCCCCCACATCTTAGTATCATCCACGAATTTGAACAGGGTGCTTTTCACCCCCTTGTCCAAGTCACTGATGAAGATGTTGAACAGCGCGGGTCCGAGGACCGAGCCCTGGGGACCCCACTGCCCACATCCCTCCAGGTCAAAAACAACCCGTCCACCACCACTCTCTGGGTGCGGCCCTCCAGCCAATTTGTGACCCATCTCACTGTGTATTCATCAATGCCAGTCACCTAATTTCTTAATGAGAACGGGGTGACAGACAGTGTTGAAGGCCTTCCTAAAGTCCAGAAAGACTATGTCCACCACAACACCTATGTCCAAGGATTTTGTGACCTGGTCATAGAAGGCCACCAGGTTGGTCTGACAGGACCTGCCTCGAATGAACCCATGTTGGTTGCCCCTAAGCATGGTCTCCCCTGCTGGTCCCTTGCAGATGTGCTCCTGGATAATTTTCTCAAAGAGCTTCCCCAGGAAGCCTAGGGCTTGCACACGGGAGAGAAATGGCAGCTCCCACTTCCTGCGCTCTCACAAAGTCCCCTCAACCTGCCAGATTTATCCTTACACCAAGGCAGACCAAGGGAAATCTTTCACCCCAGGGACTGAACCACCTTGTTGTTGGCCAGGCTGAGAGACCTCAGTTCTGGAAAGGGCGGCACGAAGTCTCGGTTCATTGTGTTCATGGAAGCTGCCGGAAGAGCCTCAGAGTCAGCAGGGCGTGACTGGTCATTCCCTTTGTCGGAAATATCCTACCAGAAAGAGGGGAACAGAAGAAAGGGAGATCCGATGTCATACCAGGAGGTAATGGGGATATGGCAACATCTAATCCACTCCAGTGCCCACGTGCCCTAACAGCCACCAGCAAGGCATTAAGTGTAAAGAAAAATGTACAACGTTAGTAGATGGAGCGTGATGATCAAAACGTAGGAACAGGGACCAGGATGCCTGGGTTCCATTCCCATCTCTGCCACTGACTGACTGAGAGACCTTGGACAAGCCACTTAACCGCTCTACCTTTAAAAGATGAGATGGGATAAATGGGTACCAACCTACCAGTGGATAATTTTCTCTGATGGCTACCTCTTGGGCTCCAGGATTCAAAGTTTTCATTTGAAATGCTTATGCATGCAATGAACACCTTCTTGTACAAACTGGACACAGGCAGGCATCATGAATTGGTCGGACACATCTCAGTAGCAACTAAGAGAGCAGCATGGCCCTTATCAATGTAAATGGGGCACTGAATCTGACCATTTGATGTCTGTGTAACTCGCTTTTCCCTTGGTGCTGAGAGTTGGCAAGGCAGATGTGGAACTGTCATGTTGGGGAAAACTGTGTGACCTCCTGGGTGGTCCAGCAACTTTGATGACAGCAAGCAGAAGAGGAGAGACTGCTTATACGTACTTCTTTCCTGAGAATTGCTGTACATTTGTAAAGCATTTAGAGACCTTTGTATAAAGCTCTTCATGGAAATATAGCTTGGCCCTTCCTATCTGGATATTCAGTAGCAGCTGATACAGTTCCTCCTTGTTACTTAAAAAGCAACCAAAATGCACTTTAAAACAGCGTTCTTTGAAGACTGTGCCATTGCAGGACCAAGTTCTGGGGCACCTTGTGAGAGCCTTTCACATGTCACATGACGATGGACGGGGAACTGCCTTGCAGTTTGAAATACATCCAACTTGGTTGTATAATATTTGAGATGTGGGTTACACTCCCCTCTCCTGGATGGAATCAGAACTACTTTTATTATACGTATGTGTATACACACACATGCATATTCACACATGAGCACGCACACATTCATGCATAGTGGTGGGCTGGGGGGGGTGTTGCACCTGTGATACTAAAGAGTTGTGTGTTAACACCTCTGAAAAAATGTGCTGCTTTAGTGCCTAAATGGATCTTGGTGCCTAAGTTGAGGCCCTCAGGTCTAACATATTAGGCAAAAAATGCATGCAGGGTCATACAGCAAGGGAATGGCAACCCTGGATCCTGACGGACAACCGGGCCCAGTTAGGAGCACTAGAACACGCTTACAACCGGGTAAGAAGTGTTGCAGGGAGTCGGAAAGGCGCGTATGCACAGCCTAACCTAAATTTCAGGCCCTGAAGTATAATTCTGAGTTGTTAAATGTTTTGGGGTCTCTTCTAGTTGGGCATCCCACCCACCCACGTATATTGCAGGGGATGCATTGGGTGGTCAACGGGAATCGCAGGATGGGGATCTGAAATCCCACCCCACTCCTGGTGTTAAGCAGCATTTACACTTCTCCCTGCAGCCATGAATTGGGTGTTTCTGACCACGTGGAATCATAGTCAGAGCCTCCTAATCGTCCAAGGGCACAGCCTTATGGACTTGTAGAGCAGGGGAGCCTCCATCTAACTAAAGGATGGCTTAGAGGTTTGGGAGCTTGTCCACAATTTGGAAACCTGGGTTCCAGGACCTATGCTGCTACAGAGGTTCAAGCCCACCTCTGCCCCTAGGATCTGACTGTTTATGCTTTTTATTCAACAACAATATAAAAGGCTCAAGGACGGAGCCAGGCATCCCTACCTGACTAGGCTGCAGCCAAACTCTCTCCTGCTTGCTCACCACCTGGCCACGTGACTTGACTGCCCAGTAGGTCAGCTTCAAGGGAGGCCATGAAGGGTTCCCTCAGACAAGCCCAGCCTGGGAGGGCGCTGTTCTTTCTTAGTAATTGGGGAGATAGGTTCAAATGCCCTCTAGCTGAGTGTGACCAAAACCCAGGTCTCCAGCTCCCTGGGTCAGTGTCCTAACTACTGGACTATGGAGCAAAAAGTGTCCAGGGGTCTCCTCTTCCTTCACTCGGCTTTGCTGCAAGGGTGGCAGCTAGTTTATGAAAAGCCAAGCAGTATGTAGCGGGGGTCAGACACCAATGTGCATATTCCATCCAAAATGACAGATGTACCAGGCATGAAACAAGACCCAACTTCTACAACTAGCTACGTTCTGGCCCTAGGGCAAGAAAGCAGAAGCATGGGCTGAAACACCCCGGACTTCCCCTGCATATAACCATGTAGCTGGGACTTGGCTAAGTGACCTATTAGACAGCAGACACATCCCTTCTGCTGAAAAAGCTGGTAGCAAGCTTGCATCTGTTTTTGACTCCAAGCCTGGGTGAGCAGTATTTTGCACAGCTCTCCCTTTAAAGAAGCCACAGCAGATGTAGGTGAAATGTTCACTGTTTAGTGAGAAGTCCTTTGAGAAGGCTCCTTTCTGACAATGGTGGGTCCTAGTCATAAATCATTCAGGTTGACCAGGCTCAGCATTATCTAATGGGCTTGCAAAAAATAATTCAGAAAAAGACTAACACTGACAGAGAAAGAAACCTAGGGAAGAGGAAACTGTGCAATACACATGCCAAGCCAGTGTTCCTCAAGCTCATTAGACTCAAGGCTCCCCTCCAAAAATGGCAGCTCTCGGCTTTCATTTGTTTTTTGACTATGGAAAAATAACAAAGCTATTCTTCCATGGCAAAGAGCTCTGAAAGCCAACAGCAGGGCAGACAGGTGTTGACACTATGGATTCCTATTTGAAATCTGTGGGCTATGGAGCCTGTCGAAGTGCTTGCACATCTAACAGTGCTAATATGTTGTGGAACCCTGTGGCATTCTTACAAGGCTCTCTCATGCCCCATGTTGCGGGAAGGCTCCCGGTCACCTCGGGGCGTTTTTCCTCGGTGTCCTTCGCGCCCGTCTCCGGGCAGAGCACCACTGGGCAGTAGCTGCCGGCAAGCTGAAGCAGTTTGTCAGCCGGTGGGCACTGTCTGGGGTGCTCTGCTCACTGACCCCCGGGGGAGCACTCGTTTTGAACCTTTGACCCCACATGCACACCCTGTTTTTCTTTTAGTTGTCCCCCGCAATTTTTGTGGTAACTTTCGGGAGCCCAGCCGCCCAATTGTGAGTGGCGGGCCCCCCCGGATTTTTTGTGTGGGGGGTCTATCTTTGGTGTGAGCGTCATCTGTCCGGTCACCAGCCGGACCCCGGAACCGCCATCGGCCACCCGACCGGGGTGGCCCTAAGATCCAGATGGAGAACTCTGACTTTCAATAGTCTCATGCCCCATGTTGAGAATCACTGCCCTGAGCCGTACACCAGCAGGGGAGCTCTTACCAGAGATGGTGGCTCTCGAGAGGCTGAAGTGAAGATGACCTCTGCAACAAAGCACAAACAAACAGGTTCTACGTACAACTGCATGGAGCTGACTTGTCTTAGCTGCTACCATACCCAGGGGAATCTGAAGGATACAGGCCATGCTGGAGTCACCTTCAGTGGCTGCACAGAGACAGCATGGCCACTCCCAAGCACACCCCACCTACTTTCATCTGCACACTCCCAGCCTGGAACTGCATCAGTGAAGCCCCAAAGGACATCCCCAGCAGCTGCTCTCAGCCAGGCTAGAGACTGAAGTCTGGAGAGTAGCCATAGCAGGACCCTCTGGAATGGCCTCCCCTCATTGGCACATGTCTGGATTTGGAGCATTGCTGTGGTGTAGGCATCCCCGAAGAGACAATCTCCAGGTGACGTCTTTTGTCAGAGGCTGCCCACAAGAACACCAGTTAGTACCAGCTAAAGGCTGGCTCAATGGCAACACATCCACTGAGGCTAGAAGCAGGAGTTGATTTAGCGGGCTTGCTGAATGCATTGCATTCTTTGGAGGAAGAGGAAGTCAATGGGACTTTGGTATTGAATACCTGTATCCCTTGGGCCAGGATTTTACCCGCATCCGTTGTAAGGTTGGGGGAGGGAGGGGGTGTACTTCTTATAACCATCTCATCTGATGTCCCACCGCAGCACTCTCTATGGAGGAGCTCTATTTTCCTGCTATTTTTTTTTTATCTTGGCTGGTCTCACCCACCCTTCCCCCAGGGAATTCCTAACCCTAATTTACTCCAATGCTGCTGAGCATATGCGGTCTGAATCCTGCCGCATGTAGCTGTACCCACTGATGCACAGTGAGGAGCTCCAGAGAGGCCCAGCAGTGGGTGAAAAAGTCTGATCTTTCCCCCCCACAAAACCTGCCAATGATTTCTGCAGGAGCTGGGAGAAGGCCCTAAGGGGGCAAAGGCAAAGCAGAGCTGTTCACCTGTCCTGTCTAGATCCTTGCTGTTCTGTAAGATGAAGTATTCCAGTTGTCCTCCCTTCTCCTTTGGCTCCTTGTGTCCATCTGCCCCACCTCGCTGTCTCCACTTGTGCCACTGCCAGAGCCTGCTCCCTGCCTCTGCTCTGGTACCCATCTTGGCCACATCAGGGGAGAGGAAGAACCGGGAATTCTCCTTCTGATGCAGGTATGGGACCTTCGAAATCCCGTTCTTGTCCAGATTCAGCTGCTTCAGGCTAAGCAAAAGCAGAAATGACAGGCAGGCCTGAGACCTCATCATTGCACACGCACCAGTATCGCCCTCTTTTAAGCGCTGTCACAGGCACATGGAGCTGTGAGCTCCCCTAGCACCCAGGCAGCTGCTGTCTATCCCTGAAATACAGATCACAATCCTGGGAGATGCACAGGACCCTTCTCTCCCGCTGAGGAAGAGAAGTAGAAGATGTTTAGCACCAGTCAGGAAAGTCCAGCATCCCTCAGACCAGCTTGGGTACTGCCATGCTCAGGAGTTAGCAGACCAGGCCTGCTGGCAGTGGGCTTGATGCTCTTCAGCTTTGCCTAAAAGGGGCTGTACAAGGATTTTTCACTCGCTGTCCTTCCACAGCAACACGCAACCCATTGCCTGTTTTACCCTCTCAGCCATGCTGTGAGGAAGAGAAGTGTTATTATTCCCATTTTACAGGTGGCAAACTGAAGCCCACAGAGGCTGGGTGGCTGGACTGAGGTTACATAGAAAGTTTGCTAAAGAGCCAGGTATAAAATCCAGGGTTCCTGCCTGCTGCTACCTGCTTCAGTGTAGTTCCTCCCCTCCTCATGCTCACAGGCCATTGGAAGCTCTGCTCCATGAAAGCTGAGGAAGGACAAAATGCCAGACCCGGCACCTTCCTAGCACACAATCTGCTGGGAGGAAACGTGATCCAGCAGCTAATGTTGGCACTGGGAGCTGTGCGCAGGAACAGATAATACCAACCCATGGCAGAGGATGTTGAGCAGATCAGTGTCTGTGCAGGGCCTGGTGGTTTAAAGAGCATCAAAAGCACAGAATGGTATTCAGCCAGGTTCTCCTCACCACTCCCTTTGGCATTTTCATGCCTGGCCTTTCCCTAGCTACACAGTGCGCCCACAACTAGCTCCCACTAGGATTCTACCGAGGGTGTCCTCCGAAATCCCGTTGGGTCCATAAAACACATCACCAGCTGGCACCTTCGCAATACAACCCCCCACCAGGAATCTCCTAGGGTGGGGCTGTGCTGTACCCTCTTTGGCACAGCTGCCTGTGAAATGCAGTGCCCACTACAAGGGACACAGAAATAACAAATACAAATGCTTCATCAAATGGAGTCTACGCATCAGCTTCCCTGACCTGGCTAGACTGAAATAAAGTGCTGGGCCTTTTGAGGCAGCTAAACCCCTGCAAAGAACAGGAAAGCTCACTCACAGCCTCAGTTACTCCCCAAAGGTCATGCAGAGCCTTGGGTACCAGCAAATACACCTGTCTGTCTTAGGGCAGCTGGTGGTTTTCACTGTGCTGTTGGTTCCCTTTGATTCCCAGATCCCAAGACTGGGCAAAGTAGAAAGGAAAATCCCCTCAAGCAGTTACCCTGACTCTCTGTACAGTTTTCAGTGGGGCGCAGCAGGCAGAGATGGGGGCATGCCAAGAGCGATCACACATGTCTGCGGTGGGCAGAAGGATCTTTACCTGCGAAGATTAGCCAGGCTCACAAAGACACTCGGGTGAGAAAGATCATTGTCATCCAGCAACAAGATTTCTAGAGATGGGAACCTTGGTGGAGCAGAACTACCCCTGCAGATATAAAGGGACTCTCATTAATAATTCACGCTGACAAAGACCAGCAGAAAACACCCCGCTAGCTGTCACGCAAGGGGAAAATACAATTGAACCAGTGATACAAGCCCTGATCTGTTCCCATTTGCATACAAAAATCTGACAGTGCACTTGAGGTGATGTGTTGTATTAACAACCTATTTATAAATGGCATGTGGAGAGTTAACAAATGATTAATCCATGTTATAAACAAGTAACTACCTCACACGTGCTCTTGGTGGATGACCAGTTGGGACTTATAAAAATGTGTAACAATTATCCCTTGAATGACATTTCTTAACTATTAATCCCTTATTTACTATCACCTAAGCCAGGGGTGCTCAACCTCCAGCCATGGCATCCCCACAGATCAGGAAATTTCGTGGTGGGGGAGCAGTAGCAATTAACACAGCTACCCTCCCCTCTGCCAAATGCTCAAACCCCAAGCCCTGCATGGTAGGTCACAACTAGACATGTCCCCTTGTCTCCACATGGCTGGGCTGGGGCCAAGCCATGCCCCCTCCCACTCTATAGGGTTGGGTTGGGGCAAGGGCAAGCCCTCTTCTCCAATAGTGCCAGATTGAGGCTGGACTGCTGCCCACCTCCCACCCCCCACCCAGCTGAAGGTGCTCCACCATGCCTGCCCCAGATGCCAAAACACCAGCCAGGTCTGGCCCGTGGACAGACCAGGCACCAGGCAAAAAGGTTGAGCACCACTGAACCAAGTCTTTATTAACAATCAATAAGCAGAACCATACTATATACTGTAGCCATGACGCAATGTGTTATGCTGTTTTTATTGTGGCACTTATGACAGTGACAAACTAAAGCCATGGCACCTGCCAGCCATTCTGGAAGCCCTCTGACAGCAGGCACCAGTCCTGAAGGAGCAGATCCTGTTCCTTGAGATGACAAAAGGGGTTTTGCCACCAGTTTCACAGGAAGCAGGGCTGAGCATGAAGTCCTTGCTCTAGCAAAAGCCCCATATGAGGCAGTCAGGTTAACTGATTTCAGGGGGAGTTTTGTCTGAGCAAGCATCAAAGGCCCAATCCTGATCACCCTTCACTTCCAGGATGCCACCAGGATCAATGGGAGCTAAGGGCACTCAATACTCCTGACAGTCAAGCCTTTGGGGTTAGGCCTAGAAAGGATCCAGTCTGGCCAAGTTGATGCGAGTCCCCGTCCCTCAGGTGGGAACCCCACTGATTTCAAGGGTAGTACTGACATGACGGAAGTGTACTCGTGTGAGCAATGGGTTTACAAGACAGACTCTAGATCATCACCACCAGTTACAGGAAAGCACCCCCCTGCATTGGCTCCTTCAGCCCAACCCCTTGGTTCTGCAGATTTATTCTCTGATTACTTGGGCTTCAGACACTGAAGATGCTACGGCGCCAATGAGCCAGTGGGGCCTGCGCAGCCTCTGTTCAAGCTACCCACAAGTTTGCACACATTCCCTGACCTCAGACGCCTCTGGGGTGAAAGGGATGAGACTGGAGTTAATGGGGATGCCTCATGTGACAACAGCTGGGGGGTTTTTCCATACTCAGCACCTTGTCTAGGTAGGAGGGCTATGTCATTCCCCCTCAGATGACCCACAGGACGAGAAGGAGGATCTCTGGTCTGACCAGGCTCTCCACAACTCCCAGCAGATCTTGGAGCTGACACAGTCTGCAATCTCCACAGCTCTCCTTGCACTACAGTTGCCACAGCCAACCTGTGTGTTTGTGGAGCTAACAAACTGGCCATTCCCTCTCCATGGGTCTCACTCCCTCTGCTAGGTATCAGCTACTGTGAGGCTATTCACTGATAAAAAAAAAATAAAGGATTGCCATTTTCAAGAGGTAATTGCTGTCAAGAGAGGTTAAATCCCCTGCCAGCCAGCCATGACAATGGCTCTGTATCAACTTAACAACATTACCTGCCACACAATCATCCCCTTAACCCCAGCAGCATGTCTCTCACATAGGACAGTAGTGTTAGTTCATATAATGGCCTGACTTTACTCAGGTCAAGCCACTAATGCTTAAAGTTTGTCTTGTTTTCAGGACTTACTCCTCTGAGATTACCAAGTCGGGAGGGAGAGATTGAAGTCCGTTGGCTGTCAGGTGAAGAACCCTGAGTTGAGACAAAACTCCCAATGCTCGAACATCCTCAGGAGACAAATTATTGTAAGACAGGTCCAGTAACTAGGGACCACAAGAAAGAGAAAGTCCTGATTTAATGCAGAACAAATACTTAGTTTGGACTCTGCTGATATCCTTTATTGCTAAGCCCTGTGAAGAGAGTTGTTTCTTTCCCTCATCATAATCAACGCACTTGGTCTGGAAGATATGTGATTTGATTTAAAAAACAAAATATGTCTATAACATTGAAAATTATACTTTTCCTAAAAAAATACTGATTGTAGGATGAAACTTCATTTTTCAGCAATAAAATATCCAGCAGCTATGACAACATAGTATTCTTGTTGTTCATTCATGGAAGGTGTACCATGGAGTGTGATAGAGCCAGAGCAGGGCACTGGGGAGAATGGAGTTTTAATGGGGGGATACTTGGCAATGACGGGCCCCATCTACACAAAGAACCTTATGGTCCAAGATCACACTGAGCCACTGATCTAAAATCGTATTTCTGCTAGCAAGGGTGTAGCAGATGGAACGATGGGGCACAGTTCTGGCCAAAAGGGCCTTGAAAATTTTGTTGTCCAAAATGCATTTCACTTAAGCTTGGCCCATCACCCTGTCCAGCCCAGCTGAGCAACTCACCCCCTGGATGGGCAAGTGAAAGTGCAAAGTTCTAAGGCTGCTGAGTTAGCTGGTGTAAAGAGGACCTCAGACCCACTTCCCCAACCAACCTCCTACACTAAAGTGGGAAGAGGTACAGGAGGTAAAGAGATTGCTTCACCCAGCAGAGCCCAGAGATGGCAGCTGTGGAGGGAAGAGAGAGAAAGCTGAAATTTCCCATATCCGGGTGACATGCTGGATTCTTGGTCACTTGAGGTCTTTAAAACAGGATCCTCTATGTCTGTAAGGGCTTTGCTCTTGCCCAGCCATCAGTGTGATGGGCTCAATGCTGACCCTGCTGAGGTGAAGTTCTTGGGCTTGTTTCCTGCCTCTCGGTCTTCCAGTCCAAATGGGTATTTTGTTTCCCAAAACATAGTCAGTGATTGAACCCAGGGGCAATGCTGCTGGGGCTGTAATGCGCCTCATAGGGTCTGAAAAGACACCTCTCTCTCTCTGGCAGGGCTGCAGGGGGCACAAGGACTGAGAATGGCCAACACCTGGAGCCACAATAGCTGCGCCTTTGCCTGAGGAGTGCCTCAAAGCATGTCTCCGGGGAAGTGCGTGAGGCATTAGAGTCAACCCCATTTTACACACGGGATAGTTGAGACCTAGAGGGGAGAACATCAAGCAATATCATGCAGCAAGTGGGCTGCTTGGCCAGGTGTCCTGACTCTGTGCACCATGCCCTAATCAGTTGTGCCATTGCAGGTGGGCTGGGTCACGCTGTCGCCATGTGTTTAAAACCAAGGACCCCACAGCCTGTTTGTAAGTGACTGCACAGTGCAGAGTTGGAAGAGATTTCAAGGGTCATCCGCTCCAGCCCCTCTACATTCTTCATTAAATAATGTGCACAACAAATGGTACATAGATACACATTGCTGTGACCACCCCAGCTGTACCCTGAATGTGGGGCTAGAAAGTTAGAGATCCCCCCCTTCTCCCAATCTTACCTCCAAGGTCAGAAATTCCCCAGCCTGGATTTTCAGATGCCTCAGTCCATTCAAGGAAAGTTCCAGCTCCCGTAATCCTGGAAATTTACGGAATGCCTCTATATTGATAAAAGAGACAATATTTACATGAGAAATCAGTAACTTTAAAAAAGTAACTCACATCTGGCTGTAACAGTACATGAGGGCAAAGTACCAAGAGTGGGACCATGTTTCCCTGGGAGGGGAAGAAATAAGGCAACTATTTCCAATGCTTGGTCGAGGGGTAAAGCTTTTCCTTTGAAAATACCAACTTTTAAAAACGAACAGTGGCTTTCTAGAGGGAGGTGCTGTTGTGTCAATTTTGAAGGAAGGAGTGGCCTAGAGAGTCCAACTATTAAAATGATCTCACTGAGATGCAACATGAAGCAGTTAAATCAAGCTTGGCATCATTCTACATGCAGAGACCTTGGCCTGCTAATTTCCATGACAGACACACCAGGACATTCATGTTAAAAAGGCACACAGAAATAGAAACAAGGATAAGAGACTGAGATGGAATATCCTGTCTCCAGCAAAGCAACTTGGAAAGGGTTTCATTAAGTTTGCCTTGTCTAACCATTCAATTCCAGTGTCACGGGCTTTTCTTTTAGAAACAAGTGGGATACATGGGAGCAGAGCATGCTCTCTTATGCACGTTTCACTGTAAAGGTAGGAAGCCTCAGACAGGTACAATATAATATAGAACTTGTCAAAGTCAATCAAACCCGCACTCCACATAACCCAGTGCCCCGTGTCTTGCCCAGCGTCTCTGGTAGGATTTCTCTGGTAGTGGTCAGTAACCACTGCTTCAGAGGAAGAAGTAAGACCTGGATAAGCAGCTGTGGTAATTTGCCTCCCGTTGTAGCTCTCATTTTGATTAGCAAGAACTAGTGATTGGCTGAAGCCCTGAAGCTTGAAGCATCTCCCCCTCAAAAATGTGCTGACCTTAATCACCCTGGATACTCTTGATATTATTCCTGGATGTGTTTGTAGGAAAATACAAGCTGAACCTTAACACAATCTCTACACTACAGCAGAGCCAAATATAATTTCTCTTCAGAAGGACCCATTAAAATGCCTTGATCTCTGCTGAACAATTTTTTAGGTTTCTACTTATTAACGGAGCAGAGTGCACTGGAGTTGTACTCAGGAGACTCAGTCCTGTTCCTAGCTCCCCCACTGACTTGTTACATGACAAGTCACTTCACTGCTCTGTGCCTCCGTTTCCCCTCCTGTTATATGGGATAATGATACCAATTTCCTTTGGAAAAGGTTTTGAGATTTACTGATGAAAACACTCATATAAGAGCTAAGTGGTATCATTATAAGAACTGCTGCAAGGGAATCTACTAGAATGGGTGGGGAGAAGTTCTTTTGCACAGAAGTGCTACATGTACAGGGTGGGGGGGTTTAAGCCTAATTAAGGCTCTAGCCACACACTGAGACAAGCTTATCTCTGCTCCCATATTTCTGGGACACATCTCCATTCCAACAACATTATTCCTTACCTAATGTCAAGAGGTTTTCTGTAGCGTTGACATAAGCAACAGAGTCAAACTGCTCAAAGTCATCATCTTTGACCTGAGAAAGTACAAAGGAAAACAACCAGCCTGGTTTGAAATCAATGAGTCTTTTTTTAACTCTCACAACATCTCTATTGCAGTGTCTTCCAAAAGTCATACCCTACTCTGCTGTTACAGAAATGGAAAACAAGCTCCTAATGTGCATCTTCACTGTGAGTGATTTATATCTATGTCTGAGCATGTGTACTTGCCTAGCTCAGCTGCGAGCAACCATGCTGCAAATCCTTATCCTGCTTAGTGTTTCCTTCCTGGTGTTGCACTCCTGCATGTTCTCACTAGGGGCCATATCCCATGATTTCTTGTGCCACTCTATGATTCTTTCCCAGTGAATTGCAAGAATACTTGCCTACCCTTCTGTGCATGCAGGGAGAATTATAGGAAGGCACTGGAGGACAATCAGCACTTCCGTGAGCCTTCTCCCTGTCAAGTGGACCAGTTACCATCCCACAGGAAAGCTGTACCTGGATCTTAACCTTTCCCCGTTAGCTAGGACAGTTGACAAGTTGAAAGCACCACTAAGCTTGGGTGAGAGGGTCATATGTGTTAATAGGCAAGAGATCAACTAAGTCCATAGTGATAGTACACATCTCACCAAGCCAGTGAATGGTTGCAGGGGAAGAAGGGTCCATGTTCTCACACATTTTTTGCCTATAACACCAACCTGCAAAGGCCAGCTTAGTGAATCTCTCTCAAGATTTCAGGTGGTTTTCTATGTTCCTTTCAGAGAGCATCTCATACTCACCAATGCCAGGTTTTTGTTGCTTATATTCACAGAACACAGATCTGAAGGTGTCTTCACACCATGAAGCTTCATCTGGGAGAACAAACCAAAGGGATAACACTATCCAGCCTAGAGAAGCAATGTGATAGTTGGCAGTTCACCAACACGACAAGCAAAGCTCAGGGAAAATGAGGATGAAGGATTAAATGGTTTTAATGCCTAAATTACGACTTAATAGCAAGACAGATGCTTCTGGCCTCATGTAATACTTGTAACATCAATAAAACCAGTGCAAGGGCAAAAGCAGACACAAGCTGTTCCACTGAGTTGAGTTACTGAAGCTTTCTGATCACAACATCCTTCAAGATTTTAGAACTAGTAGATGTTATCCTCTCTGTAGCACAAGTGACTCATAATAACAGAGTGGAGAGGGTGAAGTGAGGGCAACTGTAATAGCAAATACCAGATTTCAGAAGTGCCAGTCAAATATATTATTTTTACCTGCAAACCTAATCATATCTTGAGTCACTGAGGCACGACTCGACAGAAATGGTTTACACTCACCAGAAATGGCCCATCCAGGACATTCTCCTCAACGACCTCTTCTACAGCTATACAGGGTTGGAGCGCTGATATATACAGTGAAGCCACTTTTACCACTCTTTTCTCCTGACTAGATTTATGTGCCACCAGCCAGTGACCAGCCCCTGAGTTAAGAACGTACACAATTAGAACAGAGCTCAATGTGGCCAAGAAACTTCAGAATATGCCTTTTATAGAGCACCGACTGCCCATTCAGCACTTCATCAATTGCTCTGATGTAAACACGGTCAAAGTACTCATTTATAAATGCCCTACAAAGAAAATAATTAGCGACCATATCAAGAAAGACAGAATAGCCAGGCTGTGACTGGAGATGTGAAGCGCGTAATTCTACTACTTTTTAAATGTCGATCCTGGATTTTTTTAATGATTTCTAAGTATTTCATAAGTGTTGACTCTCATGCAAATCAATCCCAGGGAAAAAAGAACATAAAACAAAGCAAAAAGCAATTGTAAGGAACACACGCTGTTCCCTGGCTGCTGTTCTAAAGCTCCTTTCCCACTCTCTCATCGTGCTGTGACTCCTGCTGGAATGAGCATTAAAATGGTGGATTATACAACTATTCACAGTGTATCCAGGGAAGCACTGGAACATTTTCAGAGACATTTAAACAGGGTTTCATAATGTGCTCCTTTGCTTTACAGATTCTGATAATGCTCGTTGGCATACGAATAACTTTTAAAGGTGCTAGCCATGGACCAGAACCTTATTGTGGTTGGTTCTGTCTATACACGGAACAAGAGAGTTTACTTTCTGTCTTGTTCCTGTCTTGCTCTGTCTTGTTCCTAGTCCCAACTGCAGCACCCTAGGATGCTGTGAGATCCTTTTAAGGGTGCCACTCAAAATTAGCAGTGTTAGGTGTACAAACCACTTCACACGATTCACAGAATAAACCCAGAGATTTCAAACAGGAATCCACATTGTCAAAACCATTCTGACTCGCTGTGGAATTTATGAGTTCTTTGCAATAGAAGAACTATTGTATTGTTTTGTTACAGTCAAAAAACGAGAGAAACATAAGAGCTGGCATTTTCCAAGGTGTGCTTCGAGTCTAACAAGGGATGCCTTGAGTCTAAAATCGTTGAAAGCCACAGACCTAAGCTATAGTGAAAACAATGCAGTTTTCTGTTCTGTTTGTAAAACAAAATTCACCCTTTCTAGACAGAAATGAAGACAAGGTCCCAACCCCAAAGAATTACAAGCTATGAGCTAATAGGTACCCCTAAAATACAGCCTTGCAATGAGAGGCACAGATCCAGGTTGAGTAGGAATTTTGACTCCGCGATTGTATGTATGCGCAGAACTGAGCCATTAGCAAGTGAACATGCAACCTAGCATTCAAGTAAGTACCAGTGGTACGATGTGGTAACAAACTGCCCTGCTTCCAGCAGTTTTGCCCTGCGTATAAACTGGCACTGTGCATTATCATTGTGGCCAAATTGCTCATTTGATAACGGACAATGATAGGCACAGTTTCCTGAAGCAACAGCCCACAGAAAATTTCAAAAGGCTTTTTGGGAGGAGAAAAAACAGTCAAATAGGTTCCTGAGAAACTCCACCATGCTTCCAGAAATCCATACTATTTCCACATAGCTGTCTCATAACTACTCTTCCAGAGAGGCAGCAGAAACCCTTCTGGCTAAGCAGGAAACAAAAGCTGCATGATCTTCCTGGCCTCCAGCTGGAGAAAAAGACTTGGGAATAGCACCACTTTCCAGAAACTTAAGGCATCTCACCAGAACATAACCTGATTTTTCCTCGATTTCCTATGGGTTGCTAAAAGGCCTTTTGAAATTGGTGGGCCACTACTTCATGAAGCTGTGCTGGGAAACGTATTAGAGCCAAGAAAAGGAAAATGCTGCTGAGATGGCACTCTAGAACAAACGCAGATACAAGCCAAAACGTAAAGGAGAAGTGCGTGATCAGTGTGGCCGCAGTGCACCGCAGGTACTTCCCATCTGTTCAGTTACTGGTAGTTCAGTTCTCTAGTTTAGACACAGTCTTAATTAGCTGTGTTCACACAATCCTAGACCAATTCTCAAGAGCTGGGTTCAAATACTGAAAGATGTTACTTCTACAGCACTGTGTGGCCCTGTATAAAACAAGCCAGTGAAAAATAATGCTTTTACACTTGACACTTAAACTGGAGTCACCCTCTGTTACTTTGTTTTGATTTTATCACACTGAATCAAATTCAGCCCTACGAGTAGAGAGAGACAGTTCCCACAGAAGTCAATGGGAACTGCAACAACTTAAACCAAGGCTGAACTTGAGTCAGTGACTTTTCCAATATTAAATGAATGCAAAAGCAAGAATTCTTGCATGCAAACTGAAACAGCCATCTGGAGTTCCTAGCTTGAATGCTGTTCAGCTCTTGAAGCATATATCAATCAAATGGGTGATGAAAAGACACCAAAAGGAAAAGCTAAAGGATCAAACCCTTTGCTAGTGTAAATCAAGAGGGCTTCAGTGAAAATAATGGTACTCTGCTGATTTATACAAGCTCAGGATCCAGCCCCAAGCTTTTAACAATCACAAGCCTGGAATCCGACAGGCCTTCCTTCTGCTGTGTGGCTTCAAGTTAGCTGCTGTCAAAGCAATGTTACCTTCATTTTTTGTCTGCAAGATGCTCCTGGCAGGGAAGCAGTTGGTTGCGTAACTGCTTCCATTGTCCAATTTGCACAGTCCTGTTGCCATCATCTTGTAGTCATCTGCAAAGTTACTAAAAGATCAGGGTACAAATAAGTTACACCTACAATTAAAACTTTCCCTGGCAGCCAATACTACTGGACCAGATCACTGAACAGACGTTGAATGATGCTGTGTAAACTGTGATAGAGAGAATGGGGCCAACATGTTCAAATGGGGGTGCCAAGATTCAGACAGTAAATCTGCCTTCAAAATAACAGAATGTTCATGATTCACTCAATGCAGAATATGACTCACATTGTTCCTGTCTTTTAATTCGTGTCCCTTTTTTTCCCTACCCGCTTCCTCTGAGGCCTAATCAAGCCACATAGTACCACCATTTTCAAACTGACCTCTTAAACCAACAATAAGGCACTGAATAAGTGATTCCATTTGCCGAGGTGCAAAACCTTCATAGACTGAACAGAAGCTGTATGTATTCTAAGCTCCGAAAACAAAGCCATTTTCATTCCTCTCCCCATAAATGACTCCAGGTCACTATACTTTAACAAGGGGACTGTGGTGTAGGACAGGGTGTGATTTGAAGTCTGCAGTTGGCCTCCTTCAATGAAATCAAAATATGTTGGTGCTTTGACACAACATGATGCTGTTTAAATGGAAGGATCAGGTAGGCTACCTGTACTTGGGGTGGCTTGTCACTGCAACAACCACTCCGTCCTGAATTCTCCAATGCAGTGTAATGTCGTCTCCATGTCACTTCTACGTGCTTTGAAACAGGTCGACATTTCCATGCAAGTCTGCCACAGTGCATGAAGAAGCTGTTTTCACACAGCACAAGGACTTTGAATTCTGTGCTGGTGCAGCCTCAGCAAGCAGCTGCTTTGCCGCTGTTCAATGATATTCAGCAAAAGACCGGAGCTGCCAGACATTGCTCTGAGCTACTTAACAATGCCTCCATTCAACAGCAGAGGCATGTGTCAAGCCCATGATGTGGCCCAGCACCATTTCACATAACATTATCAGGGCGTGATGTGACAATGCTTTTAGGTATATCTATGAGGAGGATCCCGCTGATGTCAGTGATGTGGCTCAGCAACGACATAAAACAGTTGCTCTGAAATGCTTCAGAAGTCACTGCAGAGACTGATGAGAATCCCATACAGAAGAAGACCTACAAAAGAAAGCTCAATAGCTGAAGAAATTAAAGAGCGATGACAGAGGTGGCTGGGCTATACAAAATGAAGAATGCACAATGCCTTCCTAAATATACCAGGGAAGTAGGGTGGTGCAACGACAGGGTCAGGATGCCTGTGAGGGATACATGTGCCATACTGTCGCTGATAGCTCGATGCCAATGCAGGTCAGTGAAGAGCTACATGCTCTGTGCAGCTGATACTAAGGTGTGAAAAGAAGCACAGAATGGGTCATCTGTTGAGAAGCAGCCTTCGCTGTAGCAGCAGCTTGCAATACTGGGGGAAGCCATGTCATCTCAGTCACACCTTGACGGAGGTAATGTGAGACCATGGAAACTGGTACAGCATCCACACAGGACATTGCCTAGAGGGCTGGGGGCTCTCGAGGAGAGTTGCATATTGCATTTGGCAGAGCAGTGCCATGAGACTCTGAGGTGAGTCTGGAGCAATCTGACATCCCTCGTATGCTGACGGATGGGAAGCAGCGTGAAGAAGCAGTGCATCATTGCTGCAGGATACCAATGCAAAGGACTGGGCATGTCATAAGTGTGCAATAATGCTAAGGATACATAATACCAATGCCAGAGGATATGTGTGAGGGCAGACCCTGGTGCTGCTGGCCTTAGATAGACTCACAGAAAAGGAGGGTTGGAAGGGACCACAAGACGTCACAT
Source organism: Alligator sinensis (assembly GCF_000455745.1). NCBI lineage: Eukaryota > Metazoa > Chordata > Crocodylia > Alligatoridae > Alligator > Alligator sinensis. Next base: position 355,673 of record NW_005842286.1, read on the forward strand.
CCACTCCAACCCCTGCTCAAATCAGGGCCAGCCCCAACTACATCATCCCAGCCAGGGCTTTGTTGAGGCAGGTCTTCAAAGCCTTCAAGGATGGAGAGTCCAGCACCTCTCTAGGTAACCTGTTCCAGTGTTTTACTATGCTAGCGAGAAAGTTTTTCCTAATATCCAACCTCAACTTCCCTTGCTGCAGCTTGAGCCCATTGCTACTTGTCCTGTCATCTGCCCCCACTGGGAACAGTCCAGCTCCATCCTCTTTGCAACCCCCTGCAGGGAGCTGAAGGCTGCTATGCAATCCCCCTCGGTCTTCTCTTCTGCAGACTCAATCAGCCCAGTTCCCTCAGCCTCTCCTCACCAGTCCTGTCCCCCAGCCCCTCAACCATTTCTGTTGACCTCCACTGGACTCTCTCCAATGTGTCCACATCCTTTCTGTAGTGGGGGGCCCACAGCTGGACACAGGACTCCAGATGTGGCCTACCCAGCGCTGAACAGAAGAATCACTTCCCTCCATCTGCTGGCAACACACCTATCATTGCAGACCAGGATGCCGTTAGCCTTCTTGGCAACAAGGACACACTGCTGGCCCCTATTCAGCTTCTTGTCCCCTGTCCCCCCAGGTCCTTTTCTGCCGAGCTGCTGCCCAGGCCATCACCCCAGCCTGCACCGGTGCAGGGGATTGCTCCGTCCGAAGTGCAGGACTTTGCACGTGTCCTTGTTGAACCTCATGAGACTCCTTTTGGCCCAATCCCCCGATTTGTCCAGGTCTCTCTGAATCCCAGCCCTGCCCTCCAGCGTCTCCACTACTCCCCCCAGCCTGGAGTTGCCTGCAAATGTGCTGATGGCGCACCGCATCCCATCTCCCAGCTCGCTGATGAAGACATTGAACAAAACCATCCCCAAAACCGCAAGTGGTGGACTCGGGGGGGCCCTTGTCAGCAGGGGAGGGGGACACTGTGTGACCGAGGCAGCGCGGGGCGAAGGCGGGGACAGAACGAGGCACGACGGAGCCGCCAGCCATGGCCACGAGGGACCAATGTCACGGGAGGGGGGGGCACTGCATGAGGGGGTGATGACGTCAGTGGCACATGGGGGGGGCACTGCATGACGAAATGATGACGCCAACGGCATGGGGGGGATATTGCATGACAGGATGATGATGCCAATGGCACAGCATGGGGGCATTGCGTGACGAAATGATGACGTCAATGGCACCGAGGGATATTGCATGATGAAATGATGACGCCAGTGGCACAGGGGGATACCGCATGATGTCACCGGGGGGGGGGCCCGACCCACGAGGCCACCGCGGGGGTGGGGGGGCGCGGAGGAGACAAGATGGCGGCGAGGGGAGGCCGCAACGGGCTGCTGGACAAGGTGCGGCGGGGAACGGTTCCCCCCTTCTCCTCCCTTCCCCGCTCCGTGTGGGGGGCTCCGGCCTCCCCGGAGGCGCCGGGCGCGGCCCAGGCTGGAGGGGGGGAAGGGCGCGATGATCCCTCGAGACATCCCGGCCCTCACTCGCCTTCTGCCCCCCGGGCGCCCCGAGGGGATCCCCCGGCGCGGGGCTGCGGGGAGCTGCGCGGGTCGGGTCGGGTCGGGTGTGGCAGATCCAGTGCGCGGGGCTGCGGACTGGCAGAGCCGATAGAAACAGCGCGAGCTTCGTGGGCCCGGCACGCGGACCCGGCACGAGATGCTGGTGGAGGGTGCTGGGGTGGCGGGGGGGGAGTGTAATACACGGGTAGGCCAGCGACTCGTCGTCAGTCCGGTGTCTTGTACGAAATAGTTGGGGGGAAAGATGTTTGCAAGCTTTTGGGTACAAGCACCCTTCGTCAGTCAGAGACTCCCCCGGCCGAGCAAGGGCCTCCGTGCCTGGAAACGTGCAGACTTCTTTGACAAGGGTTTCGCTGGTCTCATGAAAGACGCCGGATTGACCCAGAGACCCTGGCCCGCCTGTGTCCGTAGACACGCACAGATACACACGTACACGCACACTTTGGTTAGTGTATAAGGTGCACATCTACCCGACACACGCACACTTTGGTTAGCGTATAAGGTGCACATCTACCCTGCACGCACATGCGCGCACGCACACATGCACACCTACACACACTTTGGTTAGTGTATAAGGTGCACATCTACCCGACACACGCACACTTTGGTTAGCGTATAAGGTGCACATCTACCCTGCACGCACATGCGCGCACGCACACATGCACACCTACACACACTTTGGTTAGTGTATAAGGTGCACATCTACCCTACACACGCACACTTTGGTTAGTGTGTAGGTATAAGGTGCACATCTACCCTGCACGTGCGCACACATACGTTTTGGTTATTGTATAAGGTGCAAATTTACCCTACACACACACACTTTGGTTAGTGTATAAGGTGCACATCTACCCTACGCACACACTTTGGTTAGTGTATAAGGTGCACATACCCTACACACGCACACTTTGGTTAGTGTATAAGTATAAGGTGCAAATCTACCCTGCACGTGCGCACATGCACACTTTGGTTAGTGTATAAGGTGCACATACCCTACACACGCACACTTTGGTTAGTGTGTAGGTATAAGGTGCACATCTACCCTGCACGTGCGCACACATACGAATCTACTCTGCCTTCCACTTTGACTTCAAACTAACACAGCTAACTAACACTCTCCAATTTTGTACCAGCACAGCTGTGTTGGTTGGAGATGGCATCCCTG
>NW_005842286.1:358392-370589 GCF_000455745.1 Alligator sinensis
GTTGCCGACAGGTAGACCTGTCTTGATCTTGTGCTATGTTAGTGAAACCAAGAGCGCTCAGCCCTCGGCCCCCAAGGCTCCCAGTGGGTGTGGAAATTTGGCGGTGGCAGAACAATGGCACTGCTCCCCCACTATCAAATTTTCAGACTTACGGGGAGCCCCTGGTCCTGCATGCTGGATCTGGCATCCCATCCCAGCACGCAGGGCCAGGCAGAAGCAGCACTGAGCTCCAGGGCCCAATCCCAGTGTGGTGGGCTGGGAGGGGGCAGTGCTGTGCCCCCACAACCCAAACCTAGTGTGCTGGGGCAGAAGGGAGTAGAGCCAGGCCCCCTAGGATCAATCTCAATGCCAGGCCCCCAGGACCCAATCTTGGTGCACTGGTGTGGGAGGGGGCAGTATCGGGCCCCCAAAGACCAATCCTGACATGAGGGGACAGTGCCAGGCCTTAGAGCCTGCTCCCAGCACTCGGAGCAGGGAGGGGGTGGTGCAAGGCCAGATCCTGGCATGCAGAGCTTGATCCAGCCCACAGACCAGCCTTGCTCCACTCACCTGCCTGATGGGGCCAAAAGATTGAGCACCAGTGAGTTAAATGATTTTATACATGGAAGAGTTGGCTCTCACCTAAGTTTCAGGGGACCCAGAGTGTTTGCATGGTACAACCCATTGCTGCAGATACTATAGCAGCCAGCAGGCTTTTGGCAACTGCATCAGAAGCCAATACAAAAGAAACTCCTCATCATCACAGTCATCGTAGACTCAACTTACCATCGTGCTTGGGGCCAGTTCTTACAATCCAAGGTGTGAGTTGGTGGTGCAGGGTAGGCCTGTTGTGCTGTTGTATATATATCTTTGCACATCAAGCAACCTTCAAGGTTAATAATATAGTACGTGCCATTGTGCCTAAAAGGAAATGCTTGAGTTGATTTTTTTTAATAGTATCCTCCTTTCCCTCTTCTTTAATTGTATGGTTATTCATGATCTTTATTAGATGCATCTTCTTCGGGTCCTTTCCGCCCACTCTGAATTTAGCTTGGAATGGAGCACTTTAAGCTTGAAATCAAAAATCAGAATCATGGTTTGGAGCGTTAGCAGAATTCACTAGTAATCTGACAGGGTTGCAACATGAATGCTTCTGCTGTGGCCCCCTGCTTGAGATGAAGATGCACATTATTGTGGCTTTTGGGGTTTGAAAAACCTGCAGAGAGCTGAATTAACCGTTGATATGGACAGTGTTGTTTTTTTTTAATTAGGTACTTCCGGAAACGTTTGCTTGCAGGCAGCTGTTGAGTTTTCTGTTTTCAAAGGGCTGCAGTGTTTGTGGTTAAGTTTCATGTGCTGGCTTCCTTGGAGGCCTTCTAGAAGTATCATTGTTACTGCCAATATCTTTTGTAACCATTTAATTGCAGTCATTTATTTAAGTGATCAAAGCAAATGTGTTCAGAGGACGCTGCGGCATTTGGTAACCATGCGCTAAAGCTGTTGGTACTGCTAATTATAATCTGGGATAGTCTCTTCAAGGTTTCTGTGGGTGGCCACGTCATCTATTACTTGCACACAAACTTGAGAACTTTTCTTTCTCCTGCTTTCATCCCCTATGTACGTTGATCCATTTTAGAATGCTTTTATCTGCTCCGTGGGATGGCTTTAAGGAAGCCTGATAATAACCTCCAGAAGCAGAGCCTTTGGGGTGCATAGCATTAAAACATTATCTGAAGAACTGGATTTTGAACACATTTGCAAGTGTAGGTTTGGTCAGACAAACCCAAGCACTGTGGGAGGCCTCTCAATGGCAGTGTGTCATGACCAAAGGCAATTATGCAGCATTTTTGTGCTATTATGTAACAAATATGCTAACCAGGTTGAAATTTTCTCCGTGGGATTTGTGCAGGTTACTTTATTCTGCCTTAGTGGTTCTTTCAGCATTCTTTGAACATAAGATCAGCCTTTTCATTAAGACCCTAGCCACCTGATGGTGTATGATTGATCATGGCCCCTCAGGGTTCTTTGAGATGCTGCGAAGCTGCCTTATTCTCTTCGTTACCAAACTGAGTGTCGTGGTGTCGTTATTAAATTTGTTTAGCTGGCAGAAGGCCTCCAATCATACTTAGACGTGCAAAAGTTCCAGCGTTGGTGTTGCCTCTCACATCAGTGTTTGCTCGGTCTCAAGCCTCCCTTTTTGAGCAAGACAATTGACTAGCTGCTGCCTTCTCCCTTTTTAGTTTAGTTGGACACTTGATATTTTGAGTATGCTCTGTTTTGCAGGGGAGAAGGACTTATTCCAGCTGTTCTTGCTGGTAGGGTCTAGGCTAAACAGAGCCATGAATGAATCTATGTTAATTTTAGAGACGGCATTTTGATCAAACAGCTCAGTATTTAGATGCAGTTGGTGGCTGAGAGATAGCAGGGTGTGTTTAAAACTGGACTTGAGTGAGTCCAGTTGTACCAGGAAGAAGGTAACAAGAAGGGTTTGGACAGATGTTACCTGTTGAAGGCTGATCTGTGCTCCTGCATTGCCTAGTTTAGTGGTGTCAAACCACCTTCTGCCCCAGGCCAGATCTGGATCAGGGAGCTCTTTGTAGGTGGAACCAGTGGTGGTGGGGCAAGCACACTGATTGCTGTGGCCAGTCCTGGGTTGTGCAGCAAGCCACTTTCCCCGGCAAAACCCATCAGATGAAGCAGCCCCGCAGGCCGCACGTGTAACCTGCTTGGCTTAATGTGTCCTGCATCGGTTGATGATACCACACCCAGCTCGAAGGTAGATCATAAGACACATCTTGTCTCGACCTCTGCTTTCCAAAGCAGGGAAGCAAGTTAGGGACTGTCGCTTTCATTCAGTCCTTTCCGGAGCCAAATGTGCAGCATGGAAGTGGGTTTTACTCAGACAGCTGGTACAGACCGCGTTTTCGCTTGTCCTGTGGTGACCTTGCAGCAGGAGCAAACGTCTGATTTGATTATTATTAATGGCTGTAGCACTCCAGAGGGCACTGTGTACTGCATAGACATTCATAGGAAAGTAGGGCTGGAAGGGACCTCATATAGTCATCTAGTCCAGCCCCCTGCTCAAGGCAGGATCATCCCCGACTAAACCATCCCAGCCAGTTCTTCCTGTTTGTTCCCCACGCTTCTCTCATTAGCGTATAAACAATTTTGGGTGTCTGAGCGTTCATAACGTGAAGGTGTCTATTATTGCTTCCCCTTACTAAGTTTTTATGCAGGTCTCCAGGCTCTTTATTTATCCTCTGTGCTTTTGTCTCCATCTCCTGGTTAACCTAGTCTAAAGCCCTTCTCACTAGGTTGACTAGCCTGTATGCAACGTCTCTGAAAAAAGGCTGTGCCAAACTCAGTGTAGACAGTGCTTATGAAGTACATACTGGTGGTGGTGCTGTGGTATTAGCAGCATCCTCTCTCCTAATTTTTAAGGCTTCTAATAGCGACTCAGAAACTAACAGTCAGAAAGCTCAAAAACTCGTCACCTTCAGGGCTGTTAATACCACTATAGTGATAGTGCCACGTACAACAGAACATCTGCTATCCAGAATAATTAGCGTCACCATCCTTCTGGATAATCATTCTTTCCAGGTAATCAAACGCCACAGTACGAAGTGCTGAAAACTATAATTACTGACTATAAAAACTATAAATATTAGAAAGACAGCAAGCCATAAATGTATAGTACTGTGTAACATTTTAAAATCTCAAAGGACTAGTAAATAACACACAGCTGTCTCACCAACAAGCAAAACCCAGCTGCAGCCTGGTGATTTTGTTGATACAAAACTTCTGGTTAATTGATTTTCTGGTTAATTGACTCTCTAGGAAACTTTGAGAGCATTGCTTATGGCACTGTCGGTGCACTGATTGGGCCCCCTCATCTTCAAGGCTTCTAATAGCGCTGCTTTGACAGATGTTCTGCCTTCACTTTTGGTGGTACAGTTAGTGATTCTCATCTGGGGTGCTATAAGATCCTTTCAAGGGTGATACAGTGCCGCGCAATATTAGCCCTGCTAGATGTGCAAACTCTTGCGCGATTCACAAGACAAACCCAGAGATTTCAAATAGGAATTTAGTGTCAAAAATCTTCTGTCCTGTTGTGGGCTTTCTGAGTTTTTTGCAAGAGTAATTTCTCTGTTGTTTTTCTGTAGTGAAAAAATGAGGGAAAGCTAAGAGCTGGCATTTTCCAGTGGGTGCCTCAAGTCTAACAAGGTAGGCCCCGAGTCCAAAGAGTTTAAGAACCACTGAGTTAAACAGGGGTACTATTAATTACAAAGTAGGGGCAGACATAGCTGCAGTTACTACTATATAACTGAAGTACAGTTGGTAAAGTAGACCACAGGGCTGAGAGATCCTACGCACTTAAGCAATGTATTCGATCACCTGATATTTAGCTAACCAAGATCTGTTATGATGGGGGCGATAGGCAGCAAATCGTGTGTTACACCAGTGGTTTTCAACCTGGGGTCCGTGGATCACCAGCGGTCTGCAGGCTATGTCTAAGGGGTCCGTGAAAGAGGAGTATGATCAGTCAAAAGTATGTGAATACCCACACTTACAATTCAAAGGGGTCTGTGCCTCCACTTGAAACTTTTTGGCAGTCCACAACTGAAAAAAGTTTGAAAACCACTGTGTTGTGCAGTTAAGCGAATTATGTACTTCTCCAGTATGCCTGTAAAGTGGAATACACTATATGAAAAGAGAAGGTTGCTGTGCTAAAGGGTTGATGGTCTTATCTTAGACAATATATAAATGAGGGTGACTATAGCAATGGAAGAAGTAAGGCAAGAAGATGAAATGGTGATAGGACAGGGGTAGGCAAAGTCCGGCCTGCGGGCCTGTTTGGGCCCACAGCAGACTCCATTTCTCAGCAGCCTCTGCGCCGGCAGTGCCTGGCTGCTGCCACCAGCCCCAGCTCCACTGCCCAGGCACCCAGGCCCATCCACGCCACACCCACTGCCAGGAGCAGGACCAGCACCAGCATGGGCAGGGCATGTACTCGGGCACCTGGGATGGGGCCACAGCTGGGAGAGAGACGGATGGGCAGAGCCAGGGAGACCCTGGGATCTTGCAATGGAGACAGCATGGGGTTAAGGGCAGGGCAGAGCCGCGATCTGCTGCCCACATGCCCCTGCAACGGGAGGGTTCCACGGACAGGGACATAGGCAGTAGATTTGCGTTCACAAGGACTAGAAAGTTTCTTTTTAAACAAAAACTGAAATTCCTGTGATTTTTGTTATCGGGGACTTCAAGAAAACTGAATAATGCAGGGCTCGTGATGCAGTTCTGAGACAGGGCAGCCCGGTCTGCCTTGCAGTTTTAAACTGAGGGAAGCTGAATTGATGAACTGTGTGCAAATCAAATGGAGTTAGCACTTGCTTATCAAAGAAGGGTGCTGTGAAGTCCAGAAACAAAATTGAATATTATAGCGGCAAACTTATAAGCTCAGCAGTATTCAGCTCTGTTTTTATTATCCTGTATCCTTAATTGCTCTTTTCCCATAAGAGCACATTCAAATTCAGAGTTTCTTCATAACAACACGACTTGTTCAGTGACTCCAGTTTTTTGGAGTCACTTTAAATACTGATTTTAAATGTTTAATCATGAAACATTGATCCAGTTCCCTTTAAATATCTTTATATTTTCCTGGTATCACTTTTCTCCTTCCATGAGAACAAGGCCAAAAATACTGCCATGGCTTTGTGGGGAGAGCTACTTACGGTAGCTTCAAAAATGTGAAAAAAAATTCTGTAGTTAATATAATTGTTCAGATAATTTTTAGAAGGCAGTATAGTAATTGCCTGCTTGGTTGACTTTAATTTTTTTTTTCCTAGAATGTACCTCCAAGTACAGGTCTAATCTTAAGGGGACTTTTGAAATGCCGTCTTGAGGCTTCCTGTTTTATTGATAACTTCAGATTAGATTTTCTCAATACTGCTTGCAGAAGACAGGGTTTTGTCAGCCATGAAAGTTCAGCCCTTCTTTGCACTTCATCAGCGGGAATGAAGGCTGCAGGTGTGCAAGACTTTCACTCCTGTTGCATGAGTATAATCAAGGACAGAACTTGTTCCTGTAGCTAACAGCAGTTCACAGCTCAGTGGCGAGCCCTAAACGAGAATCCAGCTGTGTCACGTTGCCTGTGCAAATCTACCAGTAGCCACTTCCTTTTGTCACCGAAGCGAGCAGAGACAATCCTGCAGTCTCAAGGTGCGGGGGCCTGATGGTCTCTTGAGGTCCCTTCCAGCCCCTAACATCTATGAATCTGGGCTTAAGAAACAGAGACTAGATTGGACTGAAATCAGCCAGGTTCCAGTTATTTTCTTCAAGCCTTTCTTTTTCTTCCGTTTTTTTTCCTGGCACCCCTCTACCAGTGAAACAGGGAAGTGGGTTTTGGTGGTAGCATGGGTTACCGGGAGGTTTCTGGCCACCAGTCCAACTATTACAAAGAAACCCAGTTCTGTCCACTTTAACACCCACTGCCTGGAGATAAGCTAATTGTAGTTCAAAACTGCAAACCAAGACAAGGGCTATGATCATGTTTGACCCTTTAAGACAAAGCCTAAGGGGTTGTTTCCATTGTCTTGGGTAAAACCAGTGACCATGAATGCACAGGGTTGAAACTTCCTCAGCACCCAGCAATTCCCATCTGCTTTCCTCTGAACACATATGCGTTTTCTTTCCAATGCTTGTCACGAGTGTAAATCAAAGATGAGGGCTTATTTTAAGGTGTAAGTTTATTTTATCCACAAAAGGAGCTATGTTCTCTTGGCAGTACCTCTGTAAACCATCTCAAACTTTGCCATAAAACAAGCAAAGTTCAGAATCACTCCCACGGGTCTGAAATGTGTAGGGCCAGGTCACGGAGCAAGTGACTTATTAGACTATCTGGCTGCTTGCAATGCAGGGGGCTGAAGGCAATACTTCAGTGCATAACAGTATTTGCCCAAGGTAAGGAAAATAAATATTTGTAGTGAAACCACTTTGCAAAACCATTTCTTCAGCACTACTTATGAGACAAATCAGGGTTAAACCTGAGCAGATAGGGCTTTAAAAATGTGACATGTCCTGCCCACAGCTGGAAAATATAGTAAATCTAGAGATTGTTTTCACAAAAAGAAAAAGCCTGGCTGGATGTTGCAGCAAGTCGGAATTGCACTGCAGTTATAAAAGGCAGTAGGTGTCTTATCTGTGTTCATTACAGACAGTTCCTCCGAAGGAGAGTTTCTTTTAGGTATGGATCTCAGTGATCCCTTTGCTTCGTATCTTTGTGTTCAGTACAGGAACAGGCATTTTTCTTCAGTGATGCATTAGCACATGCCAACTTCTCTGGTGTCGCTGACTGTTTGCTTTGTGTTGCAGTGGAAGATTGATGACAAACCAGTAAAAATTGACAAGTGGGATGGATCAGCTGTGAAAAATTCTCTGGATGATTCTGCCAAAAAGGTACGTCCTCTCTGACTCGGTTCCTCTTGAAACATTGAGATCTCTGCTTGTGTCCTGAAGTCTCATTGAAAGCCAGCGCCAGTGCTGAATGTCCAGCATCAGGCTCCCAGGGACTATTTCTCTTTAGAGCTGTAACTAACCCTGTAGTTCACTGCCTTCCTTAAATGCTTCCATGTAATTAACCTGTAATTCCAGCATACTTTCTTGCAGCAATAAAATCAGACTATTCAGCATCAGGACTTTTTCCCCTGAGTTTTATAGAACATGTTTTTAACTCTAGGTTCTCAGGTGGGAACGTTCTTCCCACCTCTGTTGCCATTTTCATGAGTCTCATGGATTTGAACTGGACAAAGCAAGTTTGCATCCAAAATGACAGGAACTAATAACCCTTTGCTGTAATTTCCTGTCATTGTAGCGGTCTGTGTGTTGGTGGTGACCCGATCCCTCCTACTCTCTTCCTGTAGTATAGCGTAGGCTTGGCTCTTACTGGTTGCACCGTTGTGCAAGAGGGGATGATCCTCAGGACCATTTTTGGACAAATGGTTACCTGTCAGTACAGGGGACTAGAGTAAATGGCTCGGTTATTCCCCTCCAGTGCTTTATTCCTTTCTGAGACCCAGTTCAATAAAGGGGAAATCATACAATTAACTTTCTTGTCCTAAAAGAATTTCACCTGCTTTCAGGCATCATCTGAATTTAGTGCCTGAAGGTAGTCACAGCACACAGTAACCGGGGCTCTTTGCTTTCTCATCAGGTTCTCCTGGAAAAGTACAAGTACGTGGAGAATTTCCATTTGATCGATGGCCGTCTCCTCATCTGCACAATCTCCTGCCTCTTTGCCATTGTGGCTTTGATTTGGGATTATCTGCATCCCTTTCCTGAGTCCAAACCCGTTCTAGCCGTCTGTGTGGTGTCATATCCTTCACACTGTGCTGCACTTGGCGACACTCGCCTCTTCTCACGAACAAATGAAACACCCCTCATTGCGTTCCTCCTTTCAGGAACTGCTCAGGATATATCAGTTGTTCTTGTCAGAATTTGACAGACTTTGGCAGGTTTCTTTTTAGCTTTCTATTTTCAGTTAACATGACAATCCACATGTCCTGCCTGCTTGCAGCTGCAGTGTGCTCTTGACTAAGAGCACCATAGTGCAGCTGTTTTCTATAGTTCAGGTGCTGAGAGTGCAGTGGTAGCAGGAGCAATTGGTGTACAAGGCTGCCTTTGAGGAAGGAAAGGCAGCATAAACATGGGAGGAGTAGAGAAGCATGAGCCACGGTTAAATCTAGAGAGCGGTTTTAAAGATAGGGGATCAAGGAAGTTTCATAAATCAGTTTTCAACTGTAGTGAAACAGCCCTCCTTTCTCATGGAGCTGTAGTCTCGAGGCACTAGGAAGACATTTCAGAGTGAGCAGATATCACCTATTTGCACTTACCTTGTTCATGCTGATAAAATGTCAACCAAGAACCAAGTTGTAAGCAGTACAGTAAGATGATAAAAGATTAAACAATAGATTTTCAGTGGAGGCAAAGGATTTACTTGTACATTTGCCTTTGTTACGTTGTTGTCGTCATGTGTCCCTCATATTCCTTTCCTTAACTGGCCCGCACTTATTTTGTGATGATGGGGATCCTAACCATCTACACCTCGTACAAAGAGAAGAGTATTTTCCTCGTAGCTCATAGGAGAGATCCCACAGGGATGGATCCGGATGACATCTGGCAACTTTCTTCCAGTCTAAAAAGGTGCAGTGGGTTCTGCAGCTGTGAGGGCCAGCCAGGTGCAGAGCAGTGGAACAGCCAAGCCTTGCCAAGGCCTCTGCCCTGCCTGTGTGTGTTCCTTTGTGGGGTACCTGGTGTGGGATCCGTCTCCTTCCTCTGTACGGACTAACTCAGAGTAGCCCTCAAGTAAGTGGCTGGGGTGCCTCTGCCTGTTGGCTGTGTTGGACGAGCCCTGTGGAAGGAGCCATCTGGTCACTGTTTCATGCGCTGCAGTCCTTGACAGGTGGCTTCTAAGTCATATTCTTTGTTAGTTATTAATCAGCCCCCCTAAATGTTATCCAGTCCACACCCTTTGCACCTGCCTTTTACCAGTGCTCTACTATCATGACTGCCTATGTACAAATGCTCTAGGTAATTCCTCCTTAATATTTTATTATCCTCTTGAGTCAGTCATGCCTTGTTAAAACTAACTAGCTGAAAATAACAATTAGGTCAGAGCAATCACCTGCCGCTAAGCAGCGGAAGTCTTCCTTTCTCAGCCAAGCTGCCGTGAGATCATTTCAAGGGTGCTGTGTGTTGTCCTATAATGTCAGCACTGTTAGGTGTACCAATGTGGTTCACAAGATAAACCCAGAGATTCCAGGTACGAGTCCATGATGTTAAAAATATTCTGCCCGGTTGTGGGCATGCTGAGTTCTTTGCAACACAAGAATTGTTTTGTTATTTTACTACAGCAAAAGCTGTGTTAACCGGCACCTTACAAGCCGGCATGCTGTGTTAACTGGCTTGCCAGCTTGCAAGGGAAAAGTGAAACCAGAAGGGCCCACCATGGCACTTCCGGTTTCGCAGAGCCCCCACGGCTCGGGGGAAAGCAGCCTGTGCTGCCAAGCCTCCACATCCCAGGCATAGCAGGCTGCGTGGGTCCTCCCTCCCTGTCCCTTGGGGCCCACGGGGCCCACCACGGGAGGGGCAGCAACGCAGCAGGAGGGGCAGCAACACCCCAGACACGGTGGATCAGGCAGCAGCCCGAACAGGCAAAGACGCCTGTTTGGGCCGCTCAGTTATCCGGCATATTTTGTTATCCGGCACCCTCCATTCCCCATGGGTGCCAGATAACAAAGCTTTTACTGTGTAACCGATGTATGTGTTGGGGCATGTAGAGCACCACCTGTATGGACAAAAAGGTGGAGTATCGCATGCCCGGACCTGCAGCTTCTGGAAGCTGTGCCCCTATAGTGAGGATGAAGGAGAATGAAATTTTTTCCACTTGTGCATGGTAACTGTGGTCCTTGGGTTCCCGCCAGGGTCATCATCACCTGCCAGCTCTGCCCAGTTCGGCCAGCCTCATTCTAAACTAGACCTCAGGCCCCTGTTTTTTTGTCCCTCCAGGTTTGATGATAAATACACCCTAAAATTGACCTTCATCAGTGGAAAAACCAAACAGCAGCGGGAAGCAGAGTTCACCAAGTCCATCGCAAAGTTCTTTGACAACAACGGAACATTAGTCATGGAAGCCTATGAGCCAGAAGTCTCCAAGCTTCACGACGGGTTGGCCACAGAAAGGAAAATAAAGTGATCCCAGCCCTTCCCTTCCTGCCAGGGTCAGGCTCAATTACCGGGGTCAGGCTCAATTACTACCAATAAATTCACATCACAACACATGTTAATTGCCTCTGTTTTTGTCCTGAAATCCTATTCAGCTCTGGATAAGCAAGATTTTTAATTTTGGATCCAGGATTTTTAGAGCCAAAGGTCTAGGTGCAGTGGTTGACCTGCCTTTGTGGTGGCTCTGTCACCTTGGAGATAGATGATGGATGACATTTTACCTATCAGTCCTTCAGGAGGGAGTGTTTTTCTCAGTGCTGTGCTGCCTCCCTCCCTTTCACCTGACAGTGCTTTACAAAACAGAGCTCTGTGCCATGCAGTGTTTGGGATTTTCACCATTCACATTTCACCAACTTCCTTTCTTCTGTGGGTTTTTTTTTATTAGGAATTCAGGACAGAATCCTTCTGTAAGACAATTCTGTCCGAGCAAAGCAAGTTTTCTTTATTTTTATATTTATCTAATTGGGGGGGCATTGTTTTTATAGGAAAGCCTTTTCTGTGTCGAAAGAGAGAAACTTAAACCAAGGCGACAGATTATCTTTTCTGTATGGTACAGCACAAAGCTTCTCCACAAGGTGAAAAAATGACAAGTGCTGGAATTTGTAGAGCTGTGAATGTCCTCCGTGTTTGTGTCCTGCTGGCTGTTTTTGCCAAGATCCTGTTCAGTGTGTTCCTTATATAAAATGTCATTTTCTAAATGATTTTTTTTTTCAATAAAAGGAGAGAACAGATGTGAAAACTGTGTGGCACTCTTCATGAGGGGAGAACTTACACGTGCACCATCACCTTGAAGAGGACACTTGTCTGAAAAAGCTGAGCACCTAACACAAGTTACAAGTAACCCCCGAGATAACTAACACTGGAGAGGTCTTTGCAGGGGGTGGAAGCTATTTCAGCTTGGCTCTTTGACCAAGTAACTAAATCCTTGGATGATGGTGTCGCTGTGGACGTAGTCTTTCTAGACTTTAAGAAGACCTTTGACACTGTCTCTCACCCCATCCTCATCAATAAATTAAGTGACTGTGGCATTGATGCCTACACAGTTGGATGGGTAAAGAATTGGCTGATGGGGCGCACCCAGAGAGTAGTGGTGGATGGGTTGTACTCAACCTGGTGAGATGTGAGCAGTGGGGTACCCCAGGGCTCGGTCCTCGGGCCTGCACTGTTTAACATCTTCATCAGCGACTTGGACGAGGGGGTGGAAAGCACGCTGTCCAAGTTTGCCGATGACACTAAGATGTGGGGCGAGGTGGGCACACTTGAAGGCAGGCTACAAAAGTGGGCCGACGAGAATAGGATGTGGTTCAACGTAAACAAATGCAGGGTGCTGCACCTGGGGAGAAGGCATCCACAGCACACATACAGGCCGGGGAGTTCCCTGCTTGAAAGCACAGAGGCGGAAAGGGATCTTGGAGTCATTATTGACTCCAAGATGAACA
>NW_005842286.1:371028-396169 GCF_000455745.1 Alligator sinensis
GGGATGATCACTTGTCTGGGGTCTTGTGCCCCAGCATTCATTCCTGCCTGTGGCAGGTGGTCAGGCTAGATGATCTGTTCATGTCCCTCCTGACCCTAGCTACTATGAAACCACACTGTAGCCTTTTGTTGGCCAAGTTTTGTTAAAATGTCTGAAAAGGGTTAACTGCTAAAACTTCCCAAAGAATCAAAACTTACCGAGTGGCCCAAGTAAACAGAACAGAGGCCTTGCAGTTAGTGGAAAACAAGCTAGTTTTGGAATGGACTTCTAAAACTGGAGACTTTGCATTTGGGACAAAGAAAGGTGACACTGGACATGTCTACATGTGCAATTAGCATGCAGCAATAAACTCCGGTGCATATTACTCCCAGGCACACTGCTTGACTGGGCACTTGGGACTGCAGTGTGTTGAGCCGGGAGCTTGGGGTCAGCCTGCCAGCCCAGAGCTGCTTCGACCTGGCACAATGTGCTGTGGAGGGGCTGGTTGGGGCACGAGGATAATTCAGTGCAGGACTAGATGGCATGCAGCCCCTGCACTGAAGCCCCCTCTTGCCCCAGCAAGCCCTGTCAGCATCTACGCGTGTGCTGCTGCAGAGTAAAAAAAGCTGCAGCAAGTTGGTACTTGTGTTTACGAGTACTACCCTTCTGCAGAGTTTATTAGTTTACTCCAGCCTAGTAGCCCTGCACATGTAGATGCAAGACATTTGCTGAGGAGCTAATTAGTCTACTCCACAGTAAATGCCTTGTGTAGACGCACCCACTGGGATGCCTTTATGTAAAGTGAAGGTACAGGTACATACATGATCCACGTTCAGTTCCACATGGGTGGTTTTTATATGAGTGGATCATGTGCGTCAAACAACCATAGAAGATATAGATACATCATTTGTATAGGGGGGAAAAAAGCAAGTCAGGGATTGATGTATCTTGTGTTATTCCCCTACTGCCAGCAGCCAGATCAGCTATCCAACAGCAATTAAAGGTTACTCCAGTAACAAACTCATGACTTGTACTTCATGTGTCTGAACTTGCAGACAGCAAGCTGTGGAACCTGTTGAGCCAGGCCTATTTACACCCTTGGGGAAGCGTGGGCCTAGGCCCACTGAGTAAAACTATAAGCCTTCCTCAAGAAGGCGGCCACGGAGGACATAACAATTGTTTCCTTGGGAAACAAATCAAAAAAGCAGGGAAAGGAGTGAGGGTCGTAGGTTTGTAACGAGTGCACCAAGGGGGGACACTGAGCCAAGCACACCGGACACTGCTGAGCCAGGAGACTGAGCTCCCTCTGAAGAAGAGACCTCTTTACATCCTGGCCAAAGTCAAAGGTCAGCCCAAACCTAATGACCCATTGGCCTAGTGTGGTTAGCATCCAATGTCCATAGCCAATGGCCCATGCAGAGTGAAGCCATCTCTGACTTCCCAGACAAACTGAGCAGGGACCATCCACTGGGGGTGGCTTTTGTCAGTAGTCCAAAGCAAGGCTCTAGGGCTCTGTAGCAAGCCATCTTAACTGCTCTACCATCGTGTCCTCCACCAATCCAGGACCCATCAACTTCCTGGCTTGGGAGCAGAAGATGCATTGGTGTAGCCAGCATGTGAACAAAGCCCTGCATCCCCCAACAGTCAATTTATAAACACCCACGCTGGGAGGAGATGATCAGAAGCTGTTAACATGGGTTGGTTTAGAACAAATCCTATCACGCTAACTTAATTTCCTCCTTTGACAGGGTAATAGGGGTGGTAGATGAAGGGAACCCAGTGGATATCATATACCTGGAGTTTATTCTTAGTAGGGCTTTTGACACAGCTCCACATGCTATTCTCATAAGCAAGCTGGAGAAATGTGGGCAAGATCAATTTACCCTTACATGGATGCTGTTTGAATGCCCCAAAGCAAGCAGTAACTCTAGATCAATGTCCAGTGGCAGAAGGTCTTGGCTGGGGTCCCATGTGCATCTCTTCTGGCCCCAGCGCTGCTCCATATGATAACTCAGCCATGAACACCCATAGCTACTGATGCCCCTTTCCTCCAAGAATGTGTCCAATCCGTTGCTGAACCGAGCCAAAGTACGAGATTCTGCAACATCAGGTGGCAACGAGATCCACACTTCAATGACACGCTGGGTGTAAAAGAACAACCTTTGTTATCTTTAGACTTACTGCCTACTCATTTCATATCATGAACACAAGTCATGGAAGTCAGATGACAACAAATTTTTCTGAGCTCTGGCCACCAGACACGGATCCAAACTGTGTTTTCTGCGTCGCCTTCAGAATAAGGGTTGCCAACTCCATTTGCATCTATTCCAGGAGGTTTCATCACACGACATAATGACATTAATGACTGATCAACTGTACTCTAAAACTCATTCACTACAGAGCCATCGTTTTGCCTTTGGTGGAAATAAGGAGCATTGAAGGAATCATGATTTCACATTTGAAGCCTATTGCATAATTAAACAGTACTGCAAAATCCCATGTTGTAATGGGAATCTTATTGTTAAAAAAACGAGATCTGGTTAGGGATATTTTGCTTGTATTGTGCATGTTTAAATGTTTGTGGGTCTGCATCCATGTATACGTTAATTTAAAAATACAGAAAATTAAATAATGTTAATACCATTAGTAAAATGACAGATACAGCAAAAGCTCATTCATTAACCTTAAAATCTCATTTTCCAGTATCTTCGGAGCTGCTTTGTTTTGAAGGGCCCTCACCATCAGCCATTTCGGGGGCGGTTTTCTTTTGAAAGTGGGAGGCAGTTGCAGTGTAGCGAAGTTAGTAGACTAAAGAGACAACGCCAGCACGCCCGTGACACAACGCCAGCCTGCCCAGGAGAGACAACACCAATGTGCCCATGACACATCATGCAAACTTGCCCATGGAAGAGAATGCCAACATGCCTGCGACACACAACACCATCATGCCCGCAAGAGACAATGCCAGCATGCCTGCAACACACAGCACCAATGTACCTGCAACACACAATGCCATCGTGCTCACGAGAGACAATGCCAACATGCCTGCGACACACAACACCAACGTACCCATGACACACAATGCCATCGTGCTCGCGAGAGACAATGCCAACATGCCTGCGACACACAACACCAACGTACCCATGACACACAATGCCATCGTGCTCGCGAGAGACAATGCCAACATGCCTGCGACACACAACACCAATGTACCTGCGACACACAATGCCATCGTGCCTGCAGAGACAATGCCAAAGTGCCCACAAGACAACGCCAACGTGCCCATGACACACAGCGCCAACATGCCCACAAGAGACAGCGCTGATGTGCCGGTGACACACACCACCGATGTACCCGCGACACACAATGTGAACGTGCCCACGACACCCAATGCCAACATGCCCGCAACACATAACCCAAACGTGCCCACGTGCTTGTGTACATCAGTTATGATTACGGCGCACAGACTTTACATCAGGAAGGCAAACGCACATGACTGTGACGTTTCAAAAACACACTAGACAACTGCATAAATCGGATTCAACGTTTCATACTTATTTTAATCGATGCTCTATCATTTATCTCCCAGGTGACTCTCAGAAGGCTCCTGGAGATGTATATCTCATTCGTGGGAAACTCCTGGAGGGTCAGCAATGGCAACCCTGTATGGGATCCCGAAGATGGCTCGCTCGCCTCGGCCTTCCAGAGCAGCCTGTCTCCCAACACGGAGACGAGCGGAGAAAACACTCCGCACGCCTCCAAACAGCACCAGGACACAGGGCGTCGAGTTTTAACAGCAGTGAAATGTGTAGAGATGAAACTTTTGGAGGAAAAAAAATCTCCCTGCTGGGACAGAGGAACCAGCTGCCCCAGGAAGATTGCAATGCGGTTTGCAAGCAGGGGCTGCACAGGTGCAGGTGAGGAGCAGCCTGGCCCTGCAGGCCCCTTCCCCACCTGGGAGGGCAGGGCAGGGCAGGGGCAGGGAGAGGAGCAGGGCCAGGGGTTGGCTCAGCTGTGGGCGGAGGCGCAGGGAGGGCGGGCTCATCCTCTGCAGCCAGGGGAGGAGCTTGCTTTCCCGGCAGGCAGCAGCAGCGCCTGGGCCAAGCAGAGCGGAGGGTGAGCGCAGGCTGCAATGCACGGGCTGGGGGGGCTGCAGCAGCCTGGCTGGGCAGAGGGGATGGGATGGGGGAGCAGGCGGTCCCCTCCCAACCCCGTGCTGCTGCAGGGGAGCTGATGGAGAGAGGGGGGCTGGAGAGAGACCCCCACCCATCCTCTATGGATGCCCCCTCTCCTGCTTGCATGGCGGGTCCGGGTCCCTCTCCCCCTCCAGGAGCTGGGGACCCGGTGACTGCAGCCTGGGGCTGGGGCTGGGGGGATGGCTGAGCGTGCAGAGACGCGAGAGCTGAAAGGCTGGTGTGAGCTCGGATCCAGGCTGCGGCGTGCGGGAGATCACACCCGGCTTGCCCTGGGCTGGTGGGAGCTGCATTGGGCCCCGCACGGGTGCAGACAGCTCAGGGCTTTGCAGAGCAGGCCCAGCGCCCTGGTCGTGACACTCGGCTGCAATCCTTGGGAGGTGCTGTGCATGCACGGGCTGCGCTGAGCACCTGCGCAGTGGGGCCCCAGGGCTGTGGTTCTGCAGGAGAGGACGGTAGAGCTGGAGCGAGCGCCCAGCGCCTCTGCCCCTCCTTGCCGAGACCACGGCACTTTCTGCCCCCTCCGAGGCTTGTCAGAGAACGAGCGAGGCTGCATTTCGGGTCTAGGATCCCCCTTCCCCTTCTCGCCTTCTGTAATCCAGCTGTTTCCTTCTCTCCTCATCATGCTCCTGCTTCCATCCAGCTTTGGGGCACTGGACCGGTGCTGGGGCAGTCTGGAAATGCTATGGTCGTGTTTCTCTCCATAGTGGGGGCTTTTGGGGTCTGAGCCTGCCCAGACACCCACTTTGGGGTAAAGGGACTGGGACTAACTCCCATCAGAAGAAAGCCAAAAGCAGGAGGGGGGTCAGCAGAGAAGGGAGAGGGGCACCTGTGCCCAACTCTGCAGCACGTGGGGTCATAGAAATCAAAGAAATCCTAGAGAAGTGGGGCTGGGAGAGACCCCCAGAGGTCACATCTAGTCCAACCCCTGCCTAAGGCAGCATCAGCCCCGTCCAAAGCAGCCCAGACAAAGCCACCATCTAAAGGCTTAGCAAAACTAGCCTCAACCCTGGCAGGACGCAGACATCACCCCCAAACCTGCCACGGGGAAAGCAGGGGGGCTGTGACAGCTAACATCCTGCTTCTGTAAAAGTTGTTAATGTAGGCTCAGGCGATCCCAGGCAGAGGCTGGGCAAACCTCCCTCCCCCATCAGTCTGACCATGGGGGGAAACTCCTTCCTGACCCTAAATGTGGCATCGGTCTGACCCTGAGCGGAGGGGTAAGACCCTCCAGCCAGGACCCTCCAGCTCTGGTCCCAGCAGGAGCATTGGCACAACCCAGTCCCCATCCCCAGCCTGGGCTGCAGCAGCACCCAGCGCCTCTGAGAGACACTTAAACCCCCCTGTAGCAGAAAACGCAGAGGGGCAACACCCTCCTCCTCGGCTCCCAGGCTCTGGCCCACGCCTGGTTCTCCCCGACCCACCCCCTGGGCAGGAAGGCACAGCAAAGGTTTAGCCCCTCGAGGCTCAGTGTGATCTCCCCCTCTCTCCCCGCAGCTGTTGCAGTGCCTTGAGAAGCAATGCCCTGGGCTCCAGCCAACACCAGGAGACAGACGCTTTTCTGGCAGGAGGCGCAGGGCGGGGTGACCTACCGGATCCCGGCGCTGCTCTACCTCCCCCGCACCCACACCTTCCTGGCCTTTGCCGAGCAGCGCTGCTCCGTCAAGGACGAGGACGCCAAATGCCTGGTGCTGCGAAGGGGCTGGAAGCACGGTGCCTCGGTGAAGGTAATTCCTCGTGCACCGGGTGCCAGCTGGCGGCCCAGTGCCCGACGGACCCATCTCTCTCTGCTCTCAGCCTTAGCACATCCCAGGATCCTGAATACGCAGGCTCCAGAGCCCCCGCGTG
This sequence comes from Alligator sinensis, assembly GCF_000455745.1. NCBI lineage: Eukaryota > Metazoa > Chordata > Crocodylia > Alligatoridae > Alligator > Alligator sinensis. The sequence continues at coordinate 377,049 of NW_005842286.1, forward strand.
TGACTTGTGGTGCCCTCCAGACACCTGTCACGCCAGGCTGGCTGCCTATGAGGTGCTGCGCCCTCCTTCGAGGTGCTCCATGCCTTTCCCTGCTGTTGAAAGCTAGCAGGAATCGAGCACCATTTTTCCAAATTGACCCCTGAGGCCTGGAGCAGCCGATCATCTCTGCATCTTGCAACAGAAGCAGTACATGCTCCTGCTGCCTACAAGGTCCACAGAGCCCGGGCCCCTCAGCCTCCTGTCATCACCCTCCCCTGTGCTGTGTATGCGCTGTACAGGCAGCCCTTCACAGCACGCCGGAGGTAGCACCAGTGGCTAAAGGAGCCTGATTTCTATCTGTTTAGGGCAAGCTGCTGGTAATCTCTTTAAGCACTGATCACATGCCCCCTTCTCCGCACCCACCGGGGACGGGCAACAAGCAGCAGGCAAGGCAGAGCTGATGCTCTCAGACGACCCCACCGCGTCCCGGGGCAGATGGAGCATCCCTCGGGGCTGGAGTCTGCTTTCTCCCAGCCGATCTCCCAGTTTCTGAATGCCGTCGCCCTCCGGGGCATATGGGATAAGGGTCCTCTGTTCACTCGGACGTCAGCCACGGCAGGGCAGGGTGGGAAATCGAGCCTCCCACAAAAATAGGCCTTGATCTCATTCATGACACATTGCCTCCAAGTTAAAAATACCAGCGGCGTGGCTCATCCTCACCACCACCCCTCCCATGGGCTCCAGACGGGGCTGGGCCAAGACAGCTGATTGCAGATGATGGGGCTGCTAGAGTCCCTTCCCATCACACAGACAACTATGTAGTTCACATGTGCTGTGTCTCTAATAGGAGCTGGCCTGTGCCTCCATCACGCTGGGAGCCACGTGGGGAGGAAAAGCAAATGCCAATGGGACCAGAGGCAGCTCCCAAAGGCAAAGTCACTGTAACTGGGAGATGTGGGATAGCACACATCATAACCATGTAGGGCAGGAGCCTCACAGGCCTCTATTTAGGTTTTCAGCGGTGTTGGTTATCCAACAACTCTTTCCAGAGGTGGGAGGGAAGTTTGGTCTCCATGAGCGCTCCAGCTGTACACCCCAGCCTTCATGATAGCTAGAGAGCTAGTCTTCTTGAGGGGTCTTGGAGATGCCCTGAGGAACGGGCCAAGCTTGCTAACCTCCCGGGTCTCCCCCTCTCTCCTTCTTGCCGCAGTGGGGACCCATCGAAACCCTGACGGCAGCCATGCTACCAAACCACCGCACCATGAACCCCTGCCCGGTGTACGAGGAGGACAGCGGGACGGTCTTCCTGTTCTTCATCTGCGTGAGGCAGCACGTGACAGAGCGGCACCAGATCTGCACCGGGAGGAACGCTGCTAGGCTGTGCAACGTCGCTAGCAGGGACGGCGGCCAGACCTGGAGCCCGTTGACGGATCTGACAGAGCAAGTGATCGGGGAGGACCTGAAGAAGTGGGCCACCTTTGCAGTGGGGCCAGGCCACGGGGTGCAGCTCAGCTCTGGGCGGCTGGTGATCCCAGCTTACACCTACTACATTCACACCCGCTTCTGCGGCATTCCCGTGTCCTGCTTCACCACGCCCCACTCCTTGATCTTCTACAGCGATGACCGCGGCCAAAAGTGGCATAAAGGCAAGCACCTCAAGGGCAAGAGCACAGTGGAGTGTGAGGTGGCCGAGGTGAGAGACAAAGACAGAGGCCTCATGCTGCACTGCAATGCCCGCACCCCGGGCAAGTGCCGGGTGATAGCGTTCAGCAGAGACCGTGGGGTGGTTTTTGAAAGACCTTCATGGTGTAAGGAGCTGTGCGAGCCACCTAATGGGTGCCAGGGCAGTGTGGTGAGCTTCTTCCCAATGGAAGAGCCTGCTGTGGTGGATGGTGTGGAAGGGACAGGCCCCGACGTGGGTGAGAAGACCTGCTTGGCACGCTGCAAGAACGCCTCTTCCACCACCTGCCATGGTGCCACCTCATGGCTTGTCTACTCCCACCCCACCAGCAGACACAGGAGGGTCGACTTGGGCGTCTACCTCAACAAGACTCCTTTGGAGACGAGCAGCTGGGAAAGGCCTTGGGTCCTCTACCAAGGGCCATGTGGTTACTCGGACCTGGCCGTGTGCGAGGAGTCACCACCTCTGTTCGGCTGCTTGTTCGAGTGCGGGGTGGACTTCCCGTGTGAGCAGATTGTGTTTCAGCTCTTCACCCAACAGGAGCTGGAGAGCCATGGGGGCTCTTCTTCCTCCGAGCAGTAACCACAGACAAAGATGGATGGATGTTGACCAGATGGGGCAGTATCCCAGGCAGGAAGGATCACCTAAAGCTCTTCATCTCAGTGCCACGGGGGGGGCATTGAAACAACGAAGCCTGCTCGTCCAGAATCAATCTCCTGGAGCACCTAGGGACAGGCTTCAGGGGAGCTGAGCCTCCGCACTTCACATGCACCTGTGGGTGCTCAGCCCTTCCGGCCCTGGAGGTGACCAGTTAGGTTTCCACCGATCCCAGCCTGATTTGCTACCGCTACCACTGCCGGGAGCCTCCAGACCAGCTTTCTTTGCAAGGTGGTTCATTTTGGAGCCTCACGGGGCTGTTCTCCGGGTACCAGCTTACGTGTAGTACAGCCCAGACCATTTGGTTTGAAAATCCACTGAAAGCACCAGATTCTCGGCGGGTGTAAAGTGCATAGCCCCGTCGCCTTTAATGGGGCTGGTTTACAGCCGTCCAGGATCCGGGCCTGGGTTGCCCAGTCCACGGTCCAGAGTCAACCCTTGATCTGCCTGCTGGGACTGGCAGCCCGGATGGTGTGGCCTGTCACCCTGGGACACCCCCATCCATTAAGAACCATGCTCTGTCCAAAGAGAGCTTGCTTGGAGAAGGGAAGAAAGGCAATGAAAAAGAGTATCTGCAGAAGAGCAGCACCGTATATGATCCAAGGCACCTGCTGTCTGCAGTGGGGGGGCTGGCTAGCATCTCCCACCACCTTGCTCGGGCCTGCTTTCCTGCAGTCCCTCTCCAGTATTTGGCAAGTGCTCTGGAGATGGAGGATGCATAACGATGAGGGCCAAGCTGCCACACTTCTCTGCCTCTGAGCCTCATCTTTGCAATGTTGTGATACATCCCCTTTTCACCCTTCCTTGGCCAAGACTCGCAAGCCCAGGGACCATTTTCCGTGTGAATGTATATACAGCACCTAGCACAACGAGGCCTTGATAGGGGTTGGGATCCCTGGGCCGTGGGAAGTGGTCTGCCTAGCACCAGGCCACATATGCTATCGTAGTGTTTTGAGTTAGAAGTTGGCTGATGACGATGCCTGGTTTTGCTAAGAGTGGCCCTTCAGTCCCCAAACCTCGGGAAACACTACACAAAGCAGTAATTGTTTCAAATGTTCTTTAGTCTGTAAGTAACATTTCCTCTCGCACACACTTCAAGAGTCCAGGACGCCAGAATCCTGGTTAAATAGCTTAAAGTTTTTTTTCTTTTTAAGCACTGAAGCATTCTTAGCTCTGCAGACTAACTCGAATATCACCGGCCTTTGTTTCACAGGCTTTTGGCTTGTTGCTTGTAGAATCATTTACCCACACAGCCCTGACTCCTGGACCCATGATCACATACCACACTTGCATACTCGATGCACCTTCCCCCGCAAAAAATCAACCGTCCAAAATGACCTGGACTAGCTCCACCCTCCAAAATGACCTGCACGCCAAGGTCCCTTCCAACCCTAATTTTCTATGAAAATGAAGGGTTGTGTCTTAAGTGGGCAAGCCAGTTTTTCTTTGCTGGAATAGAAACAGGGAAGAAAAGAAGCAAGCAGATGCTGTGCTAACATAGCTTCCACTTATCCCTGGAAGTGCTGAAGCCAGCGGCCACTGTTAACCCTCTCGCAGCCACTGGTGAGGCTCTAGCACTTGGCTGAAGTGTCACTGATCTCAGGCAGAGGGTGAGAGCTTCTGCGGGCAGTCTGTAGTATCCTGATGAGGCTTGAGGAGTGGAAGCAACACTATTATTTACAGGGACTTCTCAAACAATTTCCAGTAAAGAAATAACAGTCTTGCTACTGCATTGCAAGGGTCGGAGGCCTTGCTTTTTTGCTGTTTTAGGAAGTTCCTGCTGCCTCCCCCAGGCTGTCCCCTGGGATGCCACGCTTCCTCGAGGCTGTGTTTCCAGGAGGACTTACCCTATGCCACGCGGTTGACTGTGAATCTAGAAAAAGCTTTTGGTCTCCATGCTGCCTTCCAAAAATGCAGCGCCTGGCTTATTGGAGGGTGTGTAGTATGTGCAATATTATGGTAGTTTAAGCAGCAGGAGAGTGTCTCCTTCCCGTATGGCACAGCCCATACTGCCCAGAGGAGAGGGAGCTGCGTTCCCTCCTGGTTCTCAGTCACTCTTGAATTGCAGCTCTGTACATCACCTGCTTGCATAGACTATTGTACACGAAACACTTCTGCCAGCGACATGGCCTACGCTGGGTTCACAGATGCTGTCCTGGATGCCTCCGTGGTGGATCGCAGCAGCTGTCACCTTTATTTAGGGACAAGACAGGGAATACAGGTTTGGTATCAAGTTTTGCTCCATACTGCTACTCCATGAGGCCTCTTTGTATCCAGGGTTGACCCCAGCTAGGGGTGCTCTGTGCATGGCTCTGTATGGACCGTGCTGCGGTTCATGTCTGTCTCCTTCCCTAAGATAAACGTCCTGTTCACTGCAACCTCAAAAAGGAGCACAGCTAGAGATTTTTGTCACGTCTTTCCCATAAAGGAGGCCCCATGCAAAGCCTTTTGGAGAAGACTCCCTCTGGCATGGATGGGCTGTGGATGTGACCCATGGGGCATTGCAGTCTCAGGACAACTTGCTTCAGAAGGAAGGCGCTGTATCGGTTTGAATGCATCTTCCTGCACACACACAAAAAAAAGACTGCTTGGGATTGTTATACAGGGAGAAACAACAAGCCTGCTGTATGGTACAAAATTGTCCTTGCGGTGCCAGGCTGCACAGAAATGGGTATGAATAAAACTTGCTTCTGATAACTGAATCAATCGTGGGGTGTTTGCCTCCTTGCTGCTAGACAGTGGCACCTGGGTCCTAATTCCTGGGCAGGGTCCTAATTCCTGGGCAGGGTCCTAATTCCTGAGCGACCTCGAAATAAAAATGTCTCCTCGATCCTTCCGCTCACATCTGTGGTCTGCAGCGTGGCAGAGAGAGGAGCTGGGGTCTCGGCGGAGTCACCCAAGTGCCAGCCTCTGGGGAAGGTGTCAGATGCCTTCCACCAGAATCGGCCTGGGCACGTTGCAGTTTACACGCAAGTCATCCAGCAGTGGAAGAGGAAGGACCAAGGAAGCGCTTCAGGATTGTGCTTGCAGGGCTGGATCAACCAAAGCTGGTGAGCCTTGCTGAGTCAGTCAGGCAACCCCTTGGAAGAGCCGAGAGTCTGTGAACAAGCTTTCTCTCTCCCCCATTTCTCCCACCCCATCCTCCTGCGCCCTCCGAGCTGTGGTCAGTAGCACTGATAATATCCCGAGAGCGATGGACAAGGTCTAATAGGTCTCATAACATGACATGGGCTGAGAGGAGCGCCGATTTGTATGCACGGTTTCTCAAACGCTTCTAGGTCAGTGAAAACCATGTTGCTCCAATGTCTGAGATGCACTAAGGAGGAAAGCTCTCCTTGTTAAAGATCCCACATGCTGCCTGTTTAAATGTGGCCTCTGAAAGCTCCCAGTCCACCCCGATGCTTCCAGTGAGTTCTTGAGCACGCCTGATATTGCTAATGTTATGTTTTAAAAGGACAGGTTTTGGGTGGATTGAAAAGGTATACAAACCAGTTAGGTTTTCTTCATAAAGAAGCAAGACAGGAGTATAAGGCAATTCAAGGACAGAGAGTTCAGTTTCCTTTGCCTTGCCACAACCCCTTATGGTGCATTTTGGAGACCAGTCTCCTGGGCCTGTGCACCTCCCTCCCCCCCATTGCTTTGGTCAACCGAAGCTCCCTTTTCTGGTCACTGGTTTGCCTGCAAATTTTAATGGAAGTGGCAAAACCCAGCCTTCCCATCAGCAGTATAAAATCATCTCCCAGAATATCACAAGCCCTCTGCTAGTACACTGGCACCAGCCAAATGCCAACATAGACATGCTCCCTTGGCGTGGCAGGATTGGCAGCTGCAAGCCCCAAGCTCATCACCCCGGGGCAGGGGGGCTTCAGCCACTACAGACTCACGCCATCGGGACATGCACCACCAGCAAAGGCAGGTGAGTATGCAAGCACTCTGTGAGATGGCAGCACCCGCACAAAAACTTCCTAGAGTCAATGGGACTTTAGGGCTGGGAGAAATCCTGTTCTGTGATGCATAATCTTCATCAGCTTATTTCTCTCTCCTTCTGCCTTAGCACCCTTATCTGTAAAATGGGATACGCATACACTTTGGCAGCCATCGGTCTCGGGAGACCGTGGGGATTGCGCCTTTGGTAGGTTACCGGGTACCAGCACAGCGCCTCGAGTGGCTGAGGAGTCCGATGCGGGGCAGACAGACCCTCCGCCAAGTTGCACATTCAAACTCGGTTGAGTTTGCATTGGCATGCTGAGTACCGTTTTGTGTTGCCTGCCCCGATGCCTCTTCTCTAGCTCATCATTGACCCTCTCCATCTCAAGGCCCTGCTTCGTGGCGGCTTTCCACTCTCAGCGGTCCAAAGCGATTGATTCCCAGCATTGGCCGTCGATGCGCAGGTCATGAAGGTTTTTCTTGCAGACATCAACAAACCGGAGTTTGGGCCGTCCACATTGACGTCTGCCGGTAGCCGGTTTACTGTATATTATGTCCTTGGGGATTCAGCCATCGCTCATATGGTTCACATGTCCTAACCAACAGACTTTTCCGTCTCAGAAGCACAAACATACTGGGTGTCTTGACCCGTTTCAGAAGAGTGAAGTTGGATATTTTGTCATGCCCAGGTTACAGCACAGACATTGAAGATGGAAACTGTTCGGTTTTCTTTCTTCCTTAGCAAACAGACTCCGTGTTTCTCTGCCGTGCAATAGAGAGCTAAGTACACAAGTGCTGTAGATGGACATCTTTGTCCAGAGTGAGTGCTCTGTTTTTCCAAACTCTCTTTTAAAGTTTAGCCATGGCGTTGCTTGCCTTTCCAGCGCAAGCATCAATTTCAGCTTCCAAGGCAAGATTTTGTGAGACGGACGTAAATGAACTTTCCAACCACTTCCAGGCTTGCATCATTTATTCTCACTTCGGGAGGGCGGGCAACTTGCTGACCCATGACTACGGTCTTCTTTAGGCCAATGGTCCGACCAAAATCCTCACATGCACGAGAAAGGCCATCCATGAGATTTTGCATGACATAATATGGGATAGTAAGATTTCTATTTAGGGGGGCAAGGAGCGGGGAAAACAGCGGTGAGAGTGAATTCATTAAAAGCTTTTAAATTGCTAGCAGCTCTGCAGCTGGGGAGGTCCTGTTTAAAGGCAAGGTGCTGGTATCATCGCAGATGTAGCTGGCATGATGATGTTGCCTCTTGGGTGGAAGAGCTGTGTGTCATGGCCCCTGTATTGCCCTCAGAGAGTCTCTGTTCCCTCAGGAAGCAGGATAAGGAGCTCTCTGAATGTGATGCTCTGCGGTCCAGCCCCTACCTCATTTTCCTTGACCTTCCCTCCAACTCCTCTTAAGTCTTTACCTCTGTTTCTAAAACTACTTCAGCGCTGGGTTTGGGAGCTCATGGCCATGCCTTTGTTGTCCCTTAAAGTGGGAATCACACTGAACTCCAACATTTCTGAGACCAGCGAAGCCCGAATCACCCTCGACTAGCTTTTATTTGTTCATTTAGGGCCTCGCTTAAGTTCAACCCTGATCCAACCTGGGTGCTTCACGCTGCCCTGGGACAGTGCAGCCATCTCAAGGACAACAGCTCACTGTGAAAGACCCTCGCCCAGGTCAAACGTGCATCAAGTGGCCAATAGCCTCCAGACTGCATCAGCTTTCTGGCTACAAGCTAAGCAAGGGAACAGAAGAAAGGAGCACCAGAGAAGCAAAACCATCAGAGGCAGGGGAATAAATCTGCTCCTATTGGAGTCAATGGCAACAGGGCCCAGCCTGCGAAGCCTAAAATAAGGAGCTGGGTGTTGCCCACATTTATTCTTTACCCTGCTGTGAGTCCACTGATGTCAAGGGAGTTGCTTCAAATTGACACCAAACTGTCAATAAGAGCAGCCACAGCAAGGCTGCGTAGGCATGGATTGTACCTTCCCACCAGCACCGTCCTACTGACTCGAGGTTGCACTGGAGATTAGCAAAAGCAGGATCAAGCTGAAGGGTGTTGTTACAGGTTACCTTTAAACCACTCTCAAGCCATTTAAAATGGGATCATCCACACATTAAAGGGTGATAAACTGTGCTAAGTACCCTCTAAGCATCTTACAGTTATACCACTCTGGGATAAGAGTTACCTTTGAGCCATTCTACCCCTCATACAGGTCACGTTCGTGTTTCCAGCTCCAGCTTGTCTATACTGATCCCATGCATAGTCCGACAAATCCAGAGTAACTCTTCTGAAGCCTTCAGTGGAGTTACTCTTGCGTATCTGAAATCAAAAGCCAGCCTCAAATGTATATCACACACACACTCTTCCTCACCACTGTCGGAGAGATTGGACAAAAAGTGCAATGCTTCTGTCTCATGAGCCCTCTACATGAGTGAAACATCTCCAGCTAACCAGTAAAATGGGACCTTCTTCTATTACCAGTTACTAAGGAAAGGCCTCTAAATTCCTTTGAGCAAAAACCATCTGTTATTAGATTATACATCTATACTGCATCCAAGACACTGAGGCCTTTCGGTGGCCAAGGTCAAAGGTCTGCCTTAGCCCGATGGCCCGCAACACTAGACTTGTTAAGAGAAGCCAGCACTCAAACGAGCAATGTGGCCAGCATCACTTCTGACCATCTTTGACTCCCCTGAAGAGCCAGGTATCTGTTTACAGCTGGGTGGACTGGGGTGGCCTTTGGTGCGCAGCCAGATCAGGATTTGAACTCGCCCCCGGAGGTGCTATAAAGATGCTATGACCACTCGACCCCAGTTAGAGAAATAATAGTGGTCCTCGTTGGAATCAACAAGGAGCCTTCAATCAAACTTGGAAGTCACAATATGGCCCGCAGGCACCGAGGCTGGGATCCTAGGTTCATAGATTCATAAATATTAAGGTCGAAAGGGACCTCAGTAGGTCACTGAGTCTGACCCCCTGCCCTGGGCTGGGAAGAGCCCTGGGGTCAGACGATCCCAGCTAGGATCCTGCCCATTGGCTCAGCTGAGCTAGTCCTTATGCATGACCGAGACCGCTCAAGGACAGCGCAGATGGCAGAGATGAGCTCTCATTGGGACCATGATCCAGCTGCCATTGATGAGAGACCTGGCTGCTATGGGAGAGGGGTCAGGCCTGCATCAACCACAGACACATGGCAAAAGAGCCCAGCTCCCTTCATCACCCTTCAGCGCCGGCCAGATGCTTGAGACAGACGTCACATCAGAAAGTGTCAGCAAAGCACGGCACGTGCCTACGGGACCGGTGGGATGGAGCTGGCTCTGCTGCAAGATGGTACATTTGTCTCAGGCTACTCCAGGAGGTACTTCTTTGGCACGCAGCACCTGGAAACAAAGCATAGGCTTCGTGTTGGTGGGGAGGACATGAGCAAATCCCCTCCCTGTCCTGTTCCAAGGAGGAAATGAGTGTGTGCCTCCCATGTTAATGAGGTTTGCCCATGAACTCAAGCTGTAGTTTGGCTCTGGTGGCCCTCGGTTGGATCTCAGTGCCGGCCAAAACAGCAATCGTTGCATGCCTTTAGAGGACATGAGGCCCCCATGGAGCCCTGGATGATGAGAAGCAGCTCCACACCCTTTTGAAATGCCATTTCCCCCCCTTAATTTTCCCATTCACCTCTTCGCTTCAGTCTGTCACGCTGAGGATGGTTTCCTGGGGAAGCCCAGCTTTCACGACAGTGGGCTTCAGCCCTCATGGTGCATCCTTACCTGTACTGACGAGGGCAGCCGTAGCGGCCCGTGGGGACCTCGTGAGAGAAGCAGAACCGGCGGCAGCGTCCTCTCCGGCTCGCGCAGCTCCTGGCGGCCACCAGCGCGCCTTCCTGGGCACCTGGGGCAGGGATACAGTGAACACAGTCAGGGCGGGCTAGTGTTATACAAATTGCCAATTAATCAGATCAAGAGCGAGACCTTATAAAGAGGGATAAGGCAAGATGCCACATTTACTGATTACGAGATACAGAGACATACGTTTGCACGCACCATTCATACAAGCAGACCCATATCACTAGGATCTGCAGAGAGGCTGCACTCCCTGGCTGCCCCAACACATGAAGGGTCCTCCAGACGAGGAGCTGGGATGGGCTTGAGGATCTCCCAGAGGCTTTGGGTCTGATCTTACCAAAGACTGAGGTAGCCTAGGGCTTCAAGCAGAAGCTGTTACCTCTCCCTTGGGTAATGCCATGTGAGGACATACTTATTGCAGAATAAGAGTGCTTTTTTTTGCAGTCAAGTTTGGATGAAGCTAACCCAGAATAGGGCACTTGTGTTTGGCAATCAGGGAGCTAATCCAGAGTAGCTACGTGCAGAGATGACCCCACGGTCACAGAGGGCTAGGGTTAAGGTGCCACATCAGTGCCTTGACCCCAAAATCAACCTCCTGCTCCAACTCCTGCCCAGCTTCTAGGTCCCACCACATCACTGTGTGACCTTGAGCAAATCCCTCCTTGAGCAAATCTCTGGCCCTCAGTTTCTCCCACATAACACATGGAGAGGATGATGCTCTGCAGCACGGTGCTTTGAGATCTAACATCCTGCACTAAGTTGCGACACTAGCTTTACAAGTAAGCAAGAGCTTGCTACCTTCTCATTATCTAAACCCATCATTTCATCCATAATCTTCTCCTTTAGGAGCTATGTGATGAGCCAAGAGGACTCATAGCTGCGATACTCATATAAAGAAACACAGTTGTAGTGACACCCGCATTGTATCTTTCCTTCCATAATAACCAGGCTGAATTAAGGCAATGCCAGGCCCTAGCAAACCCTTCCATTAGAGACCTCCATGGATGATACAGAGGAGTTCAGGAATGAGATGAATGGCGCTGTTCGCCTCTCTTCAAGTTCTTGGTTCAGGCTGCCTGCAGACTCAGGAAGATGCCAGCTCCACCTACCTCACAATGTCAACCCAAAACCATATATGAAAAAACATCGGGGATCCTAGTTAAAAAGACTGCTGAGATTCTGCTTCTGGGAGCTAGAAACCAGGAGACGGAGACTGCAGTGTCTCTGCCTTAAACAGGCCGTGACCATAGATCCGATTTTAGCACTTTCATGTCAAAATCTCTGATTTCATGACGACTAACCCCAATTTGGCTGAAATGTCACAGGCTGGATTTATGACAGGGGAGGGTACTCCGAGGAGCCTGAAGCACCCAGGACAAGTTGTTTGTGAGCCTGGAAAATCCAAAACACCAAGGTTGCCCTCTTCCTAGTTTCCTAACCTGTTTGGGGCCCCCTAGCACAAGGGAGAGACGCATTCAAACCACCGACCCCACCCCGAGAGCAGCAAATCGCTCTGCCCAGAGCGATGGCTGTTGACGCTTCCCCGAGAGCCAGCCTGGATGGAGGCCAGCTCAGGCAGCTGGGCGCTGCAATGCCGGAGATTAGCACACAATGCCCATGTTTTGCTCCGCTGCTGGGGCTGGGGCCAGCCCAAATCCCCTCCTTCACAAAGGGTGACTGGTCATTTTATCTGTCTAGGCCCAGGCGGGTGGCTGGACTCCTCCAGGAGTTTGCAAGGGAGTTTCAGAAGTGGAGTGAGCCTGGAGGACAGATGCCTGACGGGGGATTTGCTACCGGGCTTCACACAGAAAGGGCACAGGGGAAGAAGGAGCAGCCTTCAATTGCCACAAGGGAGATCTCAGTTGGAGATTGGGAAGAGCTTTCTCACACAGAGGGGGTTCAGCCCTGGAAGAGATGCCCTGGACAGGCAGTGTCGTCTCCATCCTTGGACGTTCCTAAAAGCAGGTGAGATGGACTCACCAGCTTCCCCTGCACAATCACCCCGCAGGTCTGGCTGGATTGGCAGGAGGGGGAATTTGGGCCCCTGTGGGTTGAGGACTGAGGAGATCCCCATGACACAAGAAAGGATGGGCTGGGGTTGCAGCTGCCAAGAAACTCCGCCGACTCCGGTGGGTTTCCTGGTGGGAAGAAGGAGAATCTGACCCAGCTGGACAGTCTCCTAGCTCAGGGGGCTCCTGCAATCTTCCTGCGGCATGAAAACTGGAGCAAGCTCGAGTGAGCCTCCCAAAGCCCCCAGATGGCACTCATGGAGGCAGGGCTGGCACACAACCCAACCAAGAGCAACTCCACGTCATCCCCGAGCTCTCTGGTGCGCACGCTCTGCCACCCGTGGGCCCCTAACTCATCCCCTTGCAAGGCAGGAAGATGATCTAGGGGCCAGCATAGCTACAGCTCTGGACTGGGAGCCCAGGGGGAGCTTTGCATTTCCAGGGTACTTACTGATGGCTCCTGTCAGTGCCAGCAGCAGTAGAAAGCCCAGCCCCAGGACATTCATGATGGTTTCTGGATGCTGATCCTCCCCAACTGGCCTGTATTTATCAGCTGAGCAACAGGGGTGGAGTTTGGTACTGCTGTGCTGTTGGAGAGCAGAGGATGCATCTATGGGATTCAGGTCTGAGTTTGCAGGTTGGACACCCCACCCCAGCTCCTTCCATGTGGATATTGGGTGGATGGAAACCCTCTAATAGAGGCAGGGAAGCTACCAGGGCTCTCACCAGACTTGTAGCTGGAAACTCCCCTCCCCTGTCCCAGCTTTGCTCCTGCTCCTTCCTGAAGCAGGTGGGCACGAGGGGAGAAGCTGGTGTGGACGTGAGAGGAGAAGCTGTGTGAGATCAACTGGTGCCTGAGCATGGGCAGGGACTGAGTACACAGGCACCCCTGTGCCATGGGTGTCTCTAACCCCCCCATCCATATGCCAGCCTCCCTCTGTTCACCGGGGGGCCAAATGCCATCCCAGCCACCATGGGCATGTCTACACAAGACGCTTAATTTGCAGTAGTCAAGTAACACTGTGCTGGGCAAAAACCACGCTAATACACTACTGCGCAGTAGTATTAGGCTACTGCACAGTAAGCATGACTTAAAAACCCGTGCACTGATGCTACTGCGCAGTAACTGTAGTTACTGAGCATTTAGTTAATACTTCATTAAGCAAGCACTAAATGAAATATGCGGTAAGTACTGGGTCAGAAACGATATCTTTTATTAGAGCAACTAAACAGTAGCAAAAAAAAATCATTTCTTTGCAAACGTTCGGGTCCAAACACCCTTCTTCAGGCTGAGGAGAATTCAAAGATTGTAGAAGTTCTCCTAGGTAGGAAAGAAACTTCATTTTGCACGGGGGAGGTAGAAAGTTTTTTTGTGAGAAAGTGGCTCTGTGCTGGGCAGATTAAGCAGGCTTCTTCCCTGGAGGTGTCCGATGTCAGGCAGGGAGGTGAAAACTTCTTCTTTCTTCGTTAGCAGTGAAGTTTACATTTCCAAATGGCTAAATACGAGATCGTCCATGTTTCAGGGATAAGTTATAGCTGTGTGGGTCTAAGAACATGGTCGGCTATAACATACATCCCAGTAACTACTGAGCATTAACGAATGTGTAGACGCACGCACTGTGTCCCTCTGCTCTGCCCCTATGCTGGCTCATCCTGGGTGCCTGGTAAGACGGAGAAGGAAACAGCAGAGGAAGAAGGGTGCCAGCTGCGACAATGCCCCTTCTGGGTCACCTGCCTTCTGCTGAGCAGCTGCTCGGTGGTGGGCGATGTGAGGCCCCAGAGGCAAGCAGCTGTCCAGGTCTGGGGGCTCCAGCTGTGTGGTACGCACATGCACGAACACACGTGCACCAGCTGTTGTGCTGCCAACATCAGACACTGCAGCACCACGCATTCATGGCCATGTTGTTCCTTCCACCCAGGGATGTCACTAATCTGGATTTCAGTAAAAAGAAGGCATTCACCGACCATCACAGTTTCTCACAACCCTCATTAGACACACCCTGGAGAGCAGAGATGCTCCCGCCGGAGGGTAGAGGGACTTGTGAGTGAGGCATGGGATGGTCAGAAGGGCTGGGTGCTATGCCCAGTTCTGCCACAGACTTCCCATGTGGCCTTCAGCAAATTGCTCAGTCTGCCTGTGCCTGCTTCCTTCTCTGGGAAAGGAGGTCTGTCTGTTTGAGCCAGGTGTAGGAGCTGCTTGCATATGCAGCATCTTTATGGCTGTGCTGCAGACATGTATTAGCTCTTGCATTTCCCACCCTGAGACAAGGTTCCCAGCCCTGACTCTCAGCCTCACCTGCCCAGTTCACTGATGTTATTTCCTAGCTGCAATGACCACCTGTGGATGTAGCATTATGTGGGTTGTAGCACAAGAACCCAGATTTCTAAATGCAGCGGCTGTGCCAGTGCAGGCACGGATGTGACTGCCGATCTCTTCACTGTGGCTCTTGCATGGGAATCTCACATGCGATGCATTTTAGCATCTCTTATTGAGTGCCACAAACCAGCTGGTACAACTGGGCAGACCCTAGGCATTGCTGAAATGGCTGTATGCTTCCCCCCGACCTGGGGTCTAAGATGGGGGCATGTTGGGAATGGGCTGTTCCCAGCTCACCAGTGCACTCTTGCTTCCTGGGGGCTAGTGAAAGTGGACTTAAATTTTATCAGCCTTGAGGCTTCCCTAATCCACTCCAGGGGTTGGGCCCAGCCTGGGAGAAGAAGCAAAGGGAGCTCTGCACCACCATAGCCTCCCTGCCCCCCCTGGGCTGAGCCAGGCTGGTCTAGAAAAGAAGACCTGGCTCACAGCCCCTGCAGCAGAGATCACAGCTTGCTGGGAAAACCCCACAGCGTCTGTTTTTTTTTGTGCTGGATGCTGATTTCAGCCTCAGCCAGGACATGACCAGGCTGTTTGTCACAGTGAAGCTCAGAGCGTGCCCAGCCAGAGACAGGAATGCATGGGAACATCAGCACAGGATTGTCTTGTGACCACCAAGAAAGCAGCTGCTGTGTAAATAACTCCTTGCTTCTCAGCCTCTCGTGAGCTAAGATCAAGTGTAGTCATTGCACTGGTCTGTTACCCAAACTGAGATGGATTTAAGTGGCATTGTGTAGTGGAGGGAGCACCCCGGTCCAAATGCACTGCAGCCAGGATGCCCTACGAGAGCTTCCAGTGGGAGCTTCCAGTAGGCTGCACACCTACTTTATGGAAATGGAGGGCTCCTCCCTAGCTTGCTCCTGCTGTTATACAAGTCGCATAAATATCAGCTTGATGTTAGGTGAATAACATGGAAATGACGTTTGCCTATTGCCTTTAATCATACGTATTTTCTTGAGTTTTGCATTGCCTTAAGAAACTCCATTTTGTATTGCTCTGTAGCTTGGCATAAGTGCTTGGACTTTTACTCTTTTGTATGCTCTGTGTGTGAGAGAATGGGTGAGAGTGTGTCTGTGGAAAAGGAAAACATCAGCTGGCGACTGGCTGAAGAATGCGGAGAGATAAAAGACTAAACAAGAAGAATCCGCCCCAGAACAGCGAGAGAACAACAGCAATCATCTTTCAAGGAAGAACACAGTGATAGACCAGCAAAAGCCCAGAGGACTACGTGAATTGACAAGGCTATAAAAGATGGGGCAAGACATATTGATTTTGGGTCTTGTTCTGCATGCCACTCCTCGTCTGACGAGATGGACCGGCAGGATCCCGGCTCCCACTCATGATCAACTTGACTGGCCACTAAGTTGATCCGAGCACTGATAAGACTGGTAAGGTATACCTGTGCAGAACAGAAATTGGAGTATGCATGTGGGGTGTGTGCATGTGTGTGTGTGTATTAAGCACTTAATCAATAAATGCGGCATCTTGCCTTATCCTCCCTTATAAGGTCTCGCTCATGATTTGAGCAATTGGCAATTTGTGTAACACTGTGGCCATTGGCCAGGGGCAAGTGAGACTCAGGGACATCTGGACCCCAAGCCTCTGGGCTTGGGCCTGCACGTAGGATACCAGCCAATGGATCTGGGAGCATCTGAAGTCCCAGGCTGAAAAGTCTGGGGTGAAGGATACTTGCCGGCTGCAGTGCCACATATGGTGTTTGAATGATTGAGTTTTGCTCAAACGAAAGGATTCAGAAGTGATTTCTCATTTCATGAGAAATCTCATGAGGTCAATAAGGACAAGTGCAAAGTCCTGCACTTAGGCAGAACAGTCCCATGCATAAGTGACTAGTGCCTCCTGAATCTGGGGGGGCACACATAGAAGCCACCAACAGTGGCACCCCTTCCAGTTGCCTATGATTCCATGCACCAGTGCAGGCTGGGGGGTGGCTGGTTGGGCAGCAGCTCGGCAGAAAAGGACCTGGGGGTGACAGGGGACAAGAAGCTGAACAGGAGCCAGCAGTGTGCCCTTGGTGCCAAGGAGGCTAACGGCATCCTGAGCTGCATTGGTAGAAGCTTTGCCAGCAGATGGAGGGCAGTGATTCTTCCCCTCTATTCAGCACTGGTGAAGCTACATCTGGAGTCCTGTTTTGAGACCCCCACTACAGAAAGGACGTGGACAAATTGGAGAGAGTCCAGCGGAGGGCAAGAACAATGGTTGGGAGGCTGGGGGACAGGACTGGTGAGGAGAGGCTGAGGGAACTGGATTTATTTAGTCTAGAGAAGAGAAGACCGAGGGGATTGAATAGCAGCCTTCAACTCCCTGCAGGGGGTTGCAAAGAGGATGGAGCTGGACTGTTCCCAGTGGGGGCAGATGACAGGACAAGGAGCAATGGGCTCAAGCTGCAGCAAGGGAAGTCTACGTTGGATATTAAGAAAAACTCTCACAAGGAGGCTGGTGAAGCCCTGGAACAGGTTACCCAGAGAGGTGGTGGACTCTCCATCCTTGGAGGTTTTGAAGACCTGGCTAGACAAAGCCTTGGCTGGGATGATGCAGTTGGGGCTGGTCCTGGTTTGAGCAGGAGGTTGGACTAGATGTGACTTCCTGAGGTCCCTTCCCACCATCATTGTCTATGATTCTTCACATTAGAAAACCCAACTGTCTCTCTCCTTTGTGTCCCCTGGTTACTGGATGGATGACAAGAGATTTCCCTCTGCAGGGGAAGAACATCAGGCCATCCAGTGAGCAAAAGCTGATTAAGCATAAAGGAAGGGAAGTGAGTTTCCTTCAGGTGGTTTTAACTGCTGAAGCCCTTTTGCTTGTTTGGTCGAGTCTTTTGCATTGGGACACCTCTGCGTTTTCTTCCAAAGCGGAACTGCAGAAACCAACAAACACTTAATAGGCTTTGATTTGTACTGATGCCAATTTAACTCAAATGCTCAAAAAACACCTGGGAGAAGAGCTGTCTTTGTTAACCATTCCACACTCTGAAACTCAAAGCCCACACTAAACCATATAATACACAGGTGCAATATTAGCCTCCCCGCGGATTGAACAATCTCTGAGTCGGGGCCCGAAATCATGAGATCAACTAACAAATCACAAACACTAATGTCTGTTTACTTGCCTTCTGGACTTGAAGTATGTTTTCAAGGATTGTTTTCTGCCATTTTCTTACCATTGAGTGTTATGACTTCTTCTGGGACAGGAAGCTGCACATCTTGTCTTGTGCAATGACAAAATTTCAACTGGAATCTAGAAAGCCATTAAAATGCCAAATATTAATAAATGGGCCAAATGTTCTTGTCCAAGAGGAACTGACAAGGGCCCTGCAGTTGCTGGAGAGTGATTGGGAAGCTTCTACAAGATGAGATGGATAGGAAGGTACCCTGAAATGCTCCCTGTAATGGGGCGCCTACCCCATTACTGAGAGGGGGGAGCAAACCCTGGGGTCTGCCAGCCAGATAAACCCAGACGCAGACTAGGAGAGGAAAAGACCTGAGTAAACTCTCACCCTGGAGCCAGCAGGGAGAGCAATAGCAGGAGCCGGGGGGCTTACACAGAAACCCCGCAGGTCCAGCAGCAAGAGACCACCCTGAGGCTGCCTGTAGCAAGCCAAATCAGGAATCGCCTGCGACTGCTTTGGGAAACAGGTGACCAGCAGCAGACAGGGCCAGGGAGCCATATAAAGAAAGGCCCATGGGGTTTGGGGGGAGCTCAAGGCATTTGGAGGAAGGAACAAGCCCAGAGCAGGACAGAGCATGGGGGCCAGTGGGCCCAGAGTAGGGCAGACAAGGTAAGGACCCAGAAGCCAGGTCTGGTGCAATGGGCCCAGGTGGCAGGACCCAGCCAAGAGGAAAAGGGGCTGAAGCCAGAAGGATCAAGCACGACAAGCACATACGGGCACTCCAAGCCCACAAACCAGGGGCTGAGGCTTAGCTTGGAAAGCCCTGGGACAGCCTCCCCCAGATATAAAACATAACATCAAGTCGTGGCAGGTGAGAAAGGCGATGGGCCGAGCTGGGGCTGAACAGCTACCTGGGGACGTTGGGGCCACCCCCTGGGACAAGCCCCTTGTCACGCTCCCAAGCAGTGCAGTGTGGACCGAGGCTCTCCTGTTGCTCCGTTGGGTGCTGTTTATTTGCTGTCCACTAGATGGGCTCACAGGCTTCTTGAGAGCAAATGCAAAGCCCTGAGGTGTAGGGAAATCTTGTAAAGCAGGCTATCCACCCTCAGACCCTAGCGATCCTTTCATCCATGGCTGTCCTCACTCCCCTGCTTTTCCTCAGCCTTCTCCCCTCGTTCCTTAGCTCCTACCAGTTGGGCTAGGCGCAGTCCCAGAAGGCTGGTACCCCAGGCACCGGGGTGGAGTCTCCCCATCAAGACAAGTCCTCTTTCTGGGAATCCCAGGGGTTGAGCGTCCCTAGACTTTCCATCTCACACTGATACTGGAGCCTGGTGCTCATTTCTGTTACCATCTTCTGCCTTCCCCTCCTCTTCTAGGGACTGCTGGCTGCAGCCAAGATGGGATGGGGACTGGGCTGTGCCAATGCTCCTGCTGGGACTTAAAGCTGGGGAGAATCCTGGTTAGAGGGTCTTGCTCCTCTGCTCAGGGTCAGACCAACACCATATTTGGGGGGTCAGGAAGGA
>NW_005842286.1:396181-400396 GCF_000455745.1 Alligator sinensis
TTGGAGTGGGGGGGGTGAGCCTATATATTCACAATCTTTCACAGCAGCAGGACGTTGGCTGCTGTGATCCCCTGTGGCAGGTTTGGGTGTTATATCTTCTGTTGTGTCAGGGTTGATGGTAGTTTTACCAAGAGGCTGGACAATGAGTTTGTCTGGGATGGTTTGGACAAGGGTGGTGCTGGCTTGGGCAGGGGGTTGGACTAGATGTGACCTCTGGAGGCTCCTTCCAGCCCCATTTTTCTGTGATCCTATAACTAGAAGAATACCTCGGAGGGTCACCTGAGCCTGCCTTCCCTTGAACATCTCCCCCCCACTCCCACAGATCCATCAGGGATCTGGTGGCATCCTCTGTCCCACCATGAGGACAGTCAGCAGGTTCTTCCATGATCCTAGGAGGATCTTTTCCAACCACAGCCCACACTTCACTTCAGCCCCCCTGGCAGGGAGCACTCCCATCTCTTTCCTGAATCCACCCTGGTCACAAGCCAGTTGATTCTCCCCAGCAAGGACACTCACCTTGCTGGGGTCATCTGACCCCCGCAGTCTTTCCTGCTCAAGCACAGGGGGGATGGTCCTGATGATCTCAAGAGGTCACTTCTAGCCTCTAGCATCTATGAATCTATAAAGTCACCCCAAGCCACCTTCAGGGGCTGGCATGCATCTCTGGTCCTCCCCTTCCACTCTTCCTTCTGCCGGCAGACTGTCCTTCTGCTCTCTCTTACAGTCTTCTGTGTATCCTCCTCCTTCCTTCTTGGGCTCCAGCCCTTGGCTCTTGCCATCATCTTATCCCCTCTTGCAAGCCTAACTGCTTGCTTCCTCGTCCTTGCCATCCCATCTTCTCTTCCTGCCTGTGTTCTCCCTCATTCACCACTGCTCCATAATTCAGTTTCTTCTCCCATAGCTGGTCTCCCCTCTGCTGCGTTCTTGGGGCCACATGCTCCCCTGGGTCAGCATCCTTGTCTAGAAGAAGCTAGTACCATTCACCATTTGGCATCAGACCATTAGAGAGGGGTGAGGAAATGGACAGGCTTTCTCTCCTGGAAGTTTTGTGGATATAAATAGACAATAACTGTGTTAAACTAAGAGAGGGGAGAGGGAGATGGGAAATGAGCCTGCCTGGAGCAGGGGACTGGACTAGATGACCTCATGTGGTCCCTTCCAGCTCAATTTTCCTGTGATCCTATGCATTTCAAAGCAGAAGAAGAAGGCTTAACAGAGCATGATGTCAACTGGTATGCTATATATTACTGCTGTGATGTGTTTATCTGCAATGTTATTGGGCCATTAAATGTCTCCATGTGCAATATAGTGTGTTCCCATTGAGGGCTACCGTAAATCAACCAGTGATGGTCTGAGGATTTGGGCCCAATTCCCATTTCCTGGTAAACAAAAGAGACCAAGGTGGATCTCAAGCCGTTTGGAGGTCTCCTCATCCCTGTGTTATCTCTAGGGTTTTTTCTCCTTTAATAAATGACCACTGTTTGAGAAGACTGATGGTTCCTGATGAACAGCCAACCACTTTCTGTTTTCTGCTTTGAATTGACAAGTTTGTCCTGGTGACAGCAGAGGCTTTGGAGGGCAATTGTTGCGCTCACATGAATCAGTTTATTGTTAACTGAGTGCTGTATCTCTAAAGCTCAATTAAAAACAATCACTGGAGGGGATAAAGCTTGGCATATAATTAGAAAGAGATGCAGCAAATAAAAAAGCAAGGAAAAGAACAGTCCTAGATGGGCTGGGACAAGTCTGACAAGGCTGCTAAGGTGATTCTTCTTCAGTCTTCCTCCTCTCCAGCCTCAGAGAGGAGTTAATCAAACCAGCTGACATCCAGGAGCAGAGCCCCACAGGCTGCCCCACTTTTCATAGATAGAGTCATAGAGGTCCTGGAATCCACGACGTGCAAAGGGGTTGAACTCTGTAGCCTAAAATTGCATTACAAAATGCAGGCACACCTCTAGCCCTAAAATAACCCCACAAGTGAGAACTGAGTGTAGAGTCATTGCTGTTGTTTGAGTCCAGAAACAGCCTGAAACACTCTCAAGAGTAGGCTATGCTCCTCCACTGCTTGGCGTGTTGACTCTGAAACCTAATGATGGCAATTAAATACTATTTTGTAGATGGTCGTTCTGACAGACACAACAAGCTGATGAGCGTATGCTGGTGCGATCAGCAATGGCAGAAGGTAGAGATGGAAAAGACCCTCGGAGACATCCAGCCTGTCCCTCTTTGGCTTGTTTTCATGTCCCCAGTGACAGAGCCCTCCGGTTCCCTGGGGAGATTGCTCTGCTGTTTCATTTCAGCCTGGGCAAAAAAATGAGCCTCCAGGGCAGGGAGAATAGTGGGGACCCAGCAGGAGAGACAGGGAAAGGGAGCTGGCCCTTGAGGGAAAGGTGCGGGGAAGCGGTACAAACAATCTTCTCTGGACGGCGGAGGGCTTCACCCCCAACCCGTCCCTGTCCAGTTGCTGTGACCCCACTTCCCCAACCCTTCTGTCATGGAGGCCTGGGTGTCATTTGGGACTCTGACCTGCCTCTAGGTCCTCCCACGCCAGCTGTCTGAAGCTTGCGGGTGCCTCTGTGTGTGTCTCAATGCTACCACCTTTCCTGTCCACCCTCCTCTCACGCAGGCGCTCCTTTTATCCCAGTTCTGCAGCACCCCTTTGGCAAAGATCATCCCCCGGCCCCTTGCTCTGGCCTTATCACCCTCTCCGTACCTCTCCACTCCCCTTTCTCTATCACATCTGGCACCCACTGCGTGCTTTTCATTTTCAAGACCTCCTTTCTTGCTGCTGCATAGCTGCTGATGCCAGGTTATATTTGCAAACAGGCCCCTTCTGCTTAAGACACCCTCTTAGGACCAGAAGCAGGGGCCTGTCTAGCATCACTGCTCATCTGATAGGGCCCACAGCATTCAATTCTTCTCTTGCATCTCCTTGGCTGCCTCCTGCTCTTGTCCAACACCAAGGAAGAGGCCGTGGCTATTTGTTCGGGGTGTGTACAGTGCCTAGCATGCCAACAGGGGCTCTGGGACTCTGCAGCAATACAGATAACATGCTCACTACTCACATCCTTATGGCATCTTTATAAGCACCCCTTGCTGATGGCTCTGTGAGGCCCTTTCCACAAATGCAGACTGGGCTGCTACTGCACCTCTCTGTTAATTAACCCTGACGAGGTCCTAATGGCAGGGAAAGGGACCCAATTCACTGCTGGGCTCCTGAGGGTGGTTTGGAGCAGATAGGGACTGGGGTGGGCTGCACCCAGCTCCTTAGGCACTCACCTGATCTCAAGCACGCCTGTACTGGCTGGGTTTTATTAGGGCCACTGGTTGAAAGGAGACAGCACTTGGATACACCCCCCGCGATCTCCTTGAGGGGTCCCCAGACATCCAAAAGCACCTGGCCTGTCTCCCGAGCCCTGTAGTTGTTCTCTCCTGAACCAACACAGCCCCAGATGCTGCTTTCACTGCTCCTTCCTCCTGCCAGGGAAACACAACCCAGCCCATATAATAAATACTCCATGAGTCTAAGATTCATGCTGCAAGGGTATCTGGCTCCAGGATCGGGGCCCAAGGGTGCCAGGCGCTGTACAAATGCCCAGCAGAGAGACCACAACTGTTCTACTGGGCTGGGGTCCTCTAAGGATCTCCCAGCTTTTCTACCACTAAGGTGGAAAACAGATGATCAGTTTGCCCCGGGACAAAGAATTTTATCCTGGGATCCTACAGACCTACATATGATGCCGTCAACCCTGACACGACAGACCTCGCACCCACGCCTGCCACGGGTAAAGCAGGAGGCCCGTGGCGGCCAACATCCTGCTTCTATGAAGTCGAGTGAAATCAGTCCCGAGGACCATTGGGGCACCTCTGATGTAGCAATAACTTTCCAGGTCTTTTGCAATCCTCGTGCAATCATTCTTCCAATAATCCTTGCAATAATTCTTCCTGGTCTTTTGCAAGCCGTGTACAATCCACCAATTTTAATCCCGTCCAGTCTCTGCTGTGGGCCGTCCTACTTGTCCTAGGTCCCCTTCTTCATCCGTCCGCGGCCCCCGGGCAGGATGGTGTCGGTAAGGGTGCCCAGCCTTCTCGTTACATGTCCAAACTACCCCATCCACGGGTTTTGCTTCGAGGACAAGTTGTCAAGAGGTCCTGGGCAGAGCTTGTGCCACCCACTGCAGGGGAAGGCAACCCCCCTCTCCCCCAACCTCCCAC
>NW_005842286.1:400509-401070 GCF_000455745.1 Alligator sinensis
CACACACACACACCAGTCTGTACCAGTCTCACCAGACCCCCCCACACACGCCAGTCTGTACCAGTCCCACCAGACCCCGCACACACACACCAGTCTATACCAGTCTCACCAGACCTCCACACAAACACACACCAGTCTATACCAGTCTCACCAACCCCCCCCACACACACCAGTCTGTACCAGTCTCACCAGACCTCCACACACACACACACCAGTCTGTACCAGTCTCACCAGACCCCCCCACACACGCCAGTCTGTACCAGTCCCACCAGACCCCGCACACACACACCAGTCTATACCAGTCTCACCAGACCTCCACACAAACACACACCAGTCTATACCAGTCTCACCAACCCCCCCCACACACACCAGTCTGTACCAGTCTCACCAGACCTCCACACACACACACCAGTCTGTACCAGTCTCACCAGACACCCCCCCGCACACACACCAGTTTATACCAATCTCACCAGACCCCCCCCCACACACCAGTCTGTACCAGTCTCACCAGACCTCCACACACACACACCAGTCTGTACCAGTCTCACCAGACACCCCCCC
>NW_005842286.1:401575-401990 GCF_000455745.1 Alligator sinensis
CACCCCCCCCGCCCCCCCCACACACAC
Source organism: Alligator sinensis (assembly GCF_000455745.1). Taxonomy (NCBI): domain Eukaryota; kingdom Metazoa; phylum Chordata; order Crocodylia; family Alligatoridae; genus Alligator; species Alligator sinensis. Next base: position 401,603 of record NW_005842286.1, read on the forward strand.
CAGTCTGTACCAGTCTCACCAGACCCCCCCCACACACACACCAGTCTGTACCAATCTCACCATGGTGGGAAATCCCTTCCTGACCCCAAGTGCAGCATCCGTCTGACCCTGAGCGGAGGGGCAAGACCCTCCAGGCAGGACCCTCCGGATCTGGGGTCATCCCCCGGTGCCTCTGGGGGAGGCTTGACACCTCCCCCGCCCCGGACACCTGCAGCAATGTGAGGAGGGGCAGGCAGCAAAGCCCAGAAGCAGTCAGGGGGAGGGACACAGCCTGCTGCAGCACCCCAGGCTGCAGAGCCCTACGCCAGCGCCCCGCTGCAATGCAGCCACCTCTGGGGAGGAGCCGGGCCGGGGCGGTGCTCGCGGGGGGGCAGCGCCGAGCACGGCG
>NW_005842286.1:402371-410696 GCF_000455745.1 Alligator sinensis
CCGGCGCCTGCAGGACCTCCGCAGGTAACCCCGGCCCCGTGGGGCTCCCCTGCCCCTGCCCCTACCCCCGCCCTGCTCCGGAGGCACGGGGCTGTGCCGGTGCTCCAGAGGGACCGGCCCCTCCGCTCAGGTTCAGACCCCCGCTGCATTTGGGGTCAGGGAGGGATCACATTGAGGGGCACAGCCCGGCATCTCCGGAGCGGGTATTGACAGCCTTTCCCAGCAGTAAGAAGTGCCCCTTCCCCCCCAGGAGGTGTGTGCTGTGTTGGGGTGGACGGTCTCTTGCGTAGTTTAGGCGATGGATGGTCTGGGATGGTTTGGGCAGGACCGATCTTGCTTCTCTAGGAGTCGCTGTGAGTCTGGGATCCCTGCTGCGAGGGCATGTAAGAACTGGCTCCGGGGATCAGGGCTTGAGGGCACCACGCGCGGTACAAACACCCAGAGGAGAGGCAAGGATCGTCCCACTGGGCTGGGATCTTCTAAGGAGAGGCAAGGATCGTCCCACTGGGCTGGGATCTTCCACTGAAGGCGGGTGCCTGGCTCCCTTGGGCTGTGCAGCCTTCCCATGCACTCCCTAAACCTGGAAGAGGGCAGATGCCCTGGGGTGCTAGGGGGCATTTTTATGAGCATCTGTGTGTGCGTGTGTTAGCTCCCAAAGTGCCTTCCAAATCCATCACTGAAATACTGAACAGACGGCAAAGCGGGGAGTGGGGCAGGGGGAGATCTGGCCCATGGTTTCTACAGCTGGTGCATGTGCAGATGGGGATGGGTACGGGCAGGTGTGCACCGGATCCACAGCCAGGATGCTGGGTGCCATCACAGCGTGGGGGCAAGTGCCCGGCTGTGAACTGTGTGCAGGCAGCAGTGTTAGGCATGTGCAGGTAGAGGGTGCAGGGGATTCAGATGGGGTGACCAAGGTGGGGCGAGGGGTGTGTTTGCACGCTGGGCTTTAGCCAGGATGATCAGAGAGCTCGGGGCTGGCCTCCTCATCTCTGCCATAGTGCTGGAGCCCCCCGTTGACCTCCAGCAGAGTCTGGGGCTCGCTCTTAGCATGCTGAGCATGTGTACATGCAGGCTTGAGTGTGCACACATGTGCAAAGCCATACCCTGAACATACGTGAGTGTGGGAGCGAGTGCACAGATGCATATACATCTGTTTCTGTGTGTATGTAGCTGTATGCAAGTATTGCAGGGTGGATACGGGCTGGGCTGCACAGGGTGTGTGCGCCTGGACGTGTGCTGAGGCACTGGGGTGTGCCTGTGGAACGTGAACTACACAGCCAGCCCGATGGCACCGATGTCATGTTTGGCGCGTTACAGGGCACCGAGTGGATCCAGGAGGCGGCAGCAACATAATTGTGCTGGCAAGAGGCATGACTTTGTTGTAGGCAAAGGCCCAATCTTGTTGTGAATGCAGGAAACAGGGGAGGAATCTGTCCCAGAGGGTGGCTTCGGTCTCCTTCATGCTACGGGGACTTGGGTGAAGTCCCTGGAGCTGCACCAATACAGAACTGGTGCTAAGGGAGAGGAGACTCCTCCCCAGAAATGTCCCGGGTCTTCCCTAGTACAGCAGAAACCTCTGCTGCTGAAGCCTGGAGCCTGAGATCGTGAATCAACCTGCCACCCCCTTCCTGAGCGTGGAGGACTCCATGCCCCGTGTTAGCTGAGACAGCATTAGCAAACTACACACCGCCCCGGGCAGGTCAGAGGCTGCGGCTGCTTCATAGCGATGCTCTATTCAGGGCCCCCAGAGGTAGACCCTGCCGTGAGCTGGAGCCGATGTGTTTTAAAGCCTCAGCAGATTCCAGCAACGCAGCGTTTCTGCTTCGCAGTGGTTTCCTGTGCTGGGAGGGGAACTGTTGGACGCAGCTGGAAACAAAAGCAGATCTGGTGGAAAATACATTTTGTTAAGGGATGAGCTCTCCGCGCTTGGTGGCAATGGTGTTGGGCTTTGCGGGGCTGTGGGGCAAGCTTGGGCCTCTGGGAAATGCACTCGGGCCTCACGGAGCAGAGCTGGGGTGTGAAACAGCAAAGCACGTAGCGGTCGGGCTGGCAGCCGGGCCAGCTCTGCGGGCAGAGATATGCGAGCATCTGACAGCAAGCATAGTCGGTGTGAGAAGCATCAGTCTCAACAGGAAGGGAAAGTGAACCCCAAGTCCATTGCAGATCAGGGAAGGAGCTGATGTTGAGGGCAAAACACCCCACTACTACCTCCCTGGGGCCCCTGGATCTTCTCCCCAAGGGACAGGGGCTCAGAAACCCCAAGGCTGTGTTAAAGACCACGCGGTTGGGCTCTTTGTACCGGAAGTGCCAGGGGGACGCATTCTTCAGATTTTCTCTGCAGCCAGGGAGGCTGAGAAGCGATGCTTGCAAAACCTCATGATCCTCTGACTCTGGGCGCTGGGGCTTTGAGGAAAACACTGTGAGACTCGTGCTGGATTCCCGTGAGCTGGTGGCTCTTCCCAAAGGCATTCACACCCTCAGCTGGTGCAAATCAGTGCAGGGGCATTGAGTGGTCTGGTTTGCGATGGGGCTGTTGGCTGCTGTCACTGCATTAGCACCTGTAATAACGGAGCAAAGAGGTCAGGACTCTTCTCCAGCAGGAGCTGTCCTGAGCGAGGGTCTCAGGCAGTCACTTGTAAGCGAGTGGCCTGCGACTGCTGGGAACAGATTTGCCTCTGGATGGAGAGGTGATTCCCTGGCATTGAGGATGCTCTAAGACCACACATCCTCAGGAACTCAAACGCCGATCTTGGGCACCTAAAGTACAAGGTAGGTGGAAAGTAGGTGCCTCCATCCAGGAGAGCAATGAGCACCACTGGAAGAAGCACAGCAAGTATTTATTCCTGGCAGGGGAAATACCACGATCACCACCGTGCTTTTCCTACTGGCAAGGGATAACCACTGTTCTGGCGTAGGTTAGTACCCGGGCAGAGGTAATGTATAGTTACCCTTCCTCTTTCATTTCCAGTGGGAAGATTTTGGCTTTACGCCCACTTTATAGAACTGGGAGACTCCTCCCTAGTTTGTTCCTGCGGCCGTATGGCCGAGGGCAAGCAAAATCTGGGGGCATCTGAACCCCAAGCCTCCAGGCTTGGGCCTGCATGTAGGATGCCTGCCAAATGATTTGGAAACAGCTGAAGCCCCAGGCAGGGGTGGAGGATGTTTGCCAGTAGTAGGACCACTTTTGGTTCTTGAATAACTCATGGATTTGGAATAAATTTGGCTTGGAACACAACAAACATTTCCTTTAAAAAAAAGTGCGGTTTGAGCAGGACAGGCTCAGTCTACTATCTCCCCGCCTGCTCGACGTGTATGGCTCACACCAGAAGAGCAGGCGGGAGGCAGGGCAAGGTGGCAGGGTAGAGACTAATCGGTTTTGTGGGCGACAGCTGACCCCATCGGATGCTGCGAATGGATTTGCAAAGAGCAGGGGTAGCACATCTCTTATGTCGATTGGTTGCAGCCCGTTTTGTTCAGCTAAGTATGGTGGGTCCAGCCATCCCCATGCTCTGTTTGGGATACTTAGGTCACTCACCAACACGGTGTGACTCTCCGGTGGCATATCTGACTGCGACACGGGGAGCGGGTTACTTAGTGACATCTGGCACCGTGACTCCTTCTGTGCAGCACATACCTGGCATCTCTCTCGTGGTGTGTCACAGCAAGGGATCTCTGCTGGGAGAGCTTACCCATGTTCTCATCAAGGGAGGATGTTCCCGTGGCCAAGGTGCAGGTTGGGATACGAGCACGTGTGGGTTCAGCTTCCAACTTCTCTATGCGGCCTTGGCCTCCGTGCCTCGGTTGCTCATTGGTGCGCAGGGGGATAACATGGCATGGAAACTCTTATTGTCTGCAGTATATGTACAAAGCCTGCTCAAAAGGGGACAGAGCTGCTCAGACACGCCTGCCATAACAAAAGCAAGAGGGAGAGCTCAGTAAATGAACTACATGTGGCTCAACGGCATTTGATTAGAGAGGGACTCGAGCCACCCAAATTGGATCCACCCATGCAGAGTTTTGGAAAGCAGAATTCAGAGCTGGAGCCTCAGTTCCTCCCGCTGCAAAGACCCATGTACCCAGCTCCATTACATGAGCCACGTACCCAGCTCCGTGGGCAGATTTGGTACCAGCCCAGAGTTTGAGGGTGTGGGAAGAGTTGGGGGAAGAGTTTTGGCCTGTCTGGTGGGCTACATCACCCTCCCCAGCTGTCACTGCTCGCAGAAGGGGCAGGCTGGAGGTTGAACTTGTGGCTCCTGGTACAGAGGCATTTACTGCACAGCAACGTAACCTTGGGAGCTGGAATTGTGTTTAGGAGTCTAATCATGAGCTCATTGGAAAATACTTCCCTACGCATGGCCAACATCTGGAATGATTCAGACGAGTTTGGCTCCGCTTAGTGTTTTATTGCTTTTCTTCCTTGCTCTGCAGCCCAGGACCTGAGCAGGAGGGAGAATCTGAAGAGAAACTCATGCAGCAGCCGCGCCGTGGCGGGGCTGGCGTGGGTGTGCGAGGCTGGCACTAGCGCCAGCCCTTGCAACTACGAAAGGCCAGACTTCTCCCCTCTGTTCTGCTGCGTGTCCAGGAGATACACTAGCTCTTGCTCCTGCGGTGGCTCCTCACCTCTAGCCAGTCTTGGTCTCCCCCAGCCCAGTCCAGACCTCCGCAGCTCCAAAGGAGGCAGCTCTGCCACTTTTTGGGTTATCACCTGGGGTCTTCAAAACAGGAAACAAGGTCCCCCCTTCTGAAGAAGAGGAGGGCCTGAAGCACCAAGCGCCTTGCAATCATGCTGGCCTCAGACGGTCAGGAAAGCAAAACAGGACAAAGGTTTTGTTCCAGCAGAGCAAAATCATCCAGGCAAAAGCAACTATCATTTGAGAGGCAGATGTGCGAAAAACAAAAAGCCAAAAATACAAGATCTCACCCTGCTTCTCCAGATACAAATATCTCCAGAGTTATCCCTTGTCACCAGCCATTTTCCTGGAGATGGTTTTTCTCAGCTAGCACCCTGCCAGCTCACAGAGCCCCTCCGCTCTCCCTAGATGGATCCTCTAAGTTCAGCAGTTAGTATTTTTTTTCCCTAGCTTGGAAGCTGAAGCCAAAAAAATATCCCTGTTCCCTAGGGATTATCCTGAGCACCCTCCTCTCTTCAGGCACAAGCTTTATACCTTCCAAACATCTCTTTTGTTTCTGGAGAGAATGAATATTATGCAGATCCAGGGGTGCAGATTGTAGCCGTGTTGGTCTAAGGACACAGGCAGATGAGGTTCTTTGGGTGAATCTCATATCTTTTATTAGACCATCTCAAATAGTTGGAAAAACATTTCTTAGCAAGCTTTTGGGTTTAAAAACCCTTCGTCAGGCTGAGGAAGCATCTGCAGTTGGTGTGTCTGCTGTTTCTGGATGGAAGGAATAGTAAAGAAGCCAGAGGTTGGTGATCACGGCTCAGGCAAGGGAGTGAAGGTCCTCAGGGAAGTGAGTTTGCCCCTCAGCTTGATACGGCACTGTCCCTCTGTGTCCCCAGAGCCTTGTCCAGTCTGGGCTGGAGCTCCCCATGCTTCGCTGAAGCGATTGCACCCTGGCATGTCTAGATGATGCTGCCAGAAAGGTTCCTCAACCCTGTACCCCCATCCCATTGCCACGCCGAGCATCCGCGCTGAAAGGTGTGCCCTGTTCCTGCCTCCCAGGTTTTACAACAAGGTTCAAGCACTGCACCAAGAAGCCGGGGCCTCCGTGGTCAACCCTCTGCTAGCCTACGCGCTGATCAAGAGGCTGCAGTCGGACTGGCTGAACGTGGTGAACAGCATGGAGGCCAGTGAGAATATCCAAGGCAAGGACCGGGGGCCGAGGAGGGTGGTGGTTTGCTGAGGTGACCGTGTCTAGCTCGCGGCTAGCTCCACACATGAGTACCGGGTGCCCTGAGGTTTGGGGCCAAGGCCACAGCAGGTGTCAAGATGTAGAGATGAGAAGGGAGGGAAGGGCTGAACAAGGGAGGGGAAGGAGAGGGGATGCTGCAGGCTGAGGGGAGGATGTAATTGGAGCAGGGGGTTGGACTAGATGTGACCTCCTGAGGTCCCTGCCCACCCTCGTTGTCCATGACCGCTCAGGATCCTGAATTTCCCACGTGGCTGCAGGGGACCCAGGCTCTGTTCCCAGCCCTGGTCTGTGAACTTGAGCGAGAGACATCCCCTCAGGTGCCTCGGTTTCCCCTTCTGCAGAATGGGGATGGTCCGATGCCTGTTTCCCCTTCGGTAGAATGGGGACAGTCTGGTGCCTCAGTTTCCCCTTCTGTAGAATGGGGACAGTCATGCTTACTCCCTCAACATACTCCTGAAGTTGAGGGCAAGAAACCTAGCAAAGAAAGGAAAAACATAAGAAGAAAAGGGAAGTCAGCAGAGAGAGAGAGGAGTGAGAGGAGGGGACACCTGCCCATGTAACTAGGGGGGTGTCTTACAGGTGGGCAAACCAGGGGAAAGCCCTGCCTCTTCTTTTGACACTGCAATATCATTTGACCCCTTTTTTCGGGGAGGATCCTGGCTCCCTCGCCAGCTCAGGCCAGTATGAGCCTTCCTCCTGGTGGTGGTTTCCTGTTCTCGCCAGCCATCGCTGACTCCTCCAACCCTGTCCTTGACCCCGCAGAGCTCAAGAAGGACTACCGGCAAGTGGAGAAGGACCTGCCCGTGTTCGAGGACCTGGAGGGGGCGGCGCGGGCCCTCATGAGGCTGCAGGACGTCTATGCACTGAGCGTCAAGGGACTGGTGAAGGGTGTGTTTCGGAGAGACGGCGCCTCCGGGCTTGCTGACCTCTACCGCCCTGGGCAGCAATTCTCGCTCTCTGCTGATGACTGCTTCCACATCGGCAAGGTGAGGACCAGCGCTTTGGCCCTGGGGTGGTTGTCACCCAACCTGGCCACAGCAGCGCCTGGGATGGAGCAAGCATGGTCTACTAGAGGGAGATGTATGGGACAGGACCTGCCCAAATCCGCATGAAACCCCCTCCCTTCCTGCTCAGTGGACCGTTTGTTTCCTGGACAAATATTCAGTGGTGGCTCTAATTTTGATGCCCCCAATGCACGTGACACACATTACACAATTAACTAGTGAGTCGTGCAATAAATTGAGGCCGGCCACACGTGCAAAGCAATGGTCACATGATAAAAATGCTTCTCCAGCTATCAAAAGAGCCAGCCAGTTATAAAATGAGTGCGTGAACATTGTGCATCCACTCTACAGCTGGTTTCTATCCAGTGTAGCAGGGTCCTGGAGTCGTAGGGAGAGCAGGGCCTGAACTCACAACCATCTTCGTCAGCGCTAAAGGGCTCATTGCAGCTGTGACTCTGCAGGGCACGGCACAGCGACGGTGAGGTTGGTCCTGGAGGGTGCATTGGTAGCAGAAGGCAGCCTGAGATGAGCCACTCAGATGGGGCTGGCACCCAAATCTTAATGCTGCCCCCATAGGGTTAAGTCCCTATCGCTTTCCCTTCTGCATGGGCCAGGATGGAGGTGGTGCTGAGGCCCTGCAGCGTTCCTGCTTCGCCTGCGGGTTGATGACAGGGCCTGGCGTAGTCAGCGCATGCCACATTTGTGGGCTCTCTCGCTGAGAGGAGGATCAGGAGAGGCCAGTCCCAGGTCCCACACCTTAGGGCTCCCTGCCCTATGTTAGGGTGTCTGCAGTGGAGCTGGGAGCTCAACCCAGCTGAAAGGCTCTTTGGAGACACTCGGGATCCTGAATTTCCCACGTGGCTGCAGGGGACCCAAGCTTTGTTCCCAGCCCTGCTCTGTGAACTTCAGCGAGAAACATCCCCTCAGGCGCCTCAGTTTCCCCTTCTGTAGAATGGGGGCAGTCTGATGCCTCAGTTTCCCTGTCTGTAGAACGGAGACAGTTATGCTTACTCCTAGGTCCACAAAAGGACCCATGTTCAAGAGTGCAGTCCTCAAGCCTAGCTCTGAAGGCGCCTAAGTGTCTCCCAGGGGCCCAAAGCCCCGCTGCTGCACGTGCCCCGAACCACCTCCATCTGTGCAGAACCTCGCTCGTGTTCAAGCCTGCTGGGATCTTTCTGCTCATGCATCGCCTGCTGGCCCCAGTCCTGTAGCTCTGAGCACACCCAACACATGCAGACTGCCACCCCTCCCCACAAAAAAAGCAGCTGTCTCCATTTTAATTCAGAAACATGGCCAGCAAAGGTGATACCACCCCACTCGCTGTGTGAGAGGCCTGGGTTGTAGTTCTCTGTTAGCCAGCGGGGATCCAGAGCTCCCTGGAGAGTGCTCTGAGAGCCCAGGCGTAAGCCAGGCTGGGCCAAGGGTGCCCTCCCTGCCTCCTGCT
>NW_005842286.1:410727-441191 GCF_000455745.1 Alligator sinensis
AGGAAGGAGTGAAGATTTGGAGGGAGCCTGTGCACGTAGCCAGGGTTGAGGGTGCAGAGCTGGCACAAGGGAGGCCTGGGCTCGGGCCCTTTCTCCAGGCACCACTGTGCCTTCTGCTTACAACTTCAGTGTAAATGCTGTAACACCGCCATGCTAATCCCACTGCGGAGCCAGCCTTTAACCTCCCTGTTCCCCTGTCCTTAAGCTATAGCAATCTCATGGCAATCCAGTGCCTCGTTCTGCTACAGCACTCCCCAGCACAGGTGACTGGTGTCACCACCCCCATTTTACAGATGGAGAAAACTGAGGCATGGGGAGGGGAAGTGACTGCCCACAGTCCCCCAGCAGGTTAGCGCGGAGCTGAGAATAGACCCCGAATCTCCTCCGTCTGGCGCTGTACCCACTAGGCAACATGGCCTCTCGGGAGGAACTAACCTGTTAGATCATGAGCTCCCCAGGCAGGCACCAGCCCTTGCTGCGTGTCCTGGTAGGCCCCATCCAAGGGGGTGCTGACCGCAGTTGTGGCTCCTGGCACACACGCGAGATAGAGAGGGTGAAGTCAGGCACGGGGTGAACGTGGCCCCGGCCCTCACAAAGTGCTGCTTTTCTGGTGTCGACACGGCCCTGGGTGCTGCCCCAGCCCCATCACTCAGCAGCTCGGGGCAGACACGATGACTCCTTTGGCCCCCGCAGGTTGCCTACGACATGGGCGATTACTACCACTCGATCACGTGGCTGGAGGAAGCCGTCAGCCTCTTCCGCGTCTCCTACGGCAGCTGGAACACGGAGGACGAAGGGAGCCTCGAGGATGCGCTGGACCACCTGGCTTTTTCCTATTTCATGGTAAGCCCCAAGTGCCACCTGCCCCAGCTCCTCAGGTCGGGCCGAGCTGGAAGCCTGGACGTAGCTGCCCACCCCGGGGCCCCTCGGAGACCTCGCTGATTAGCAAGGCCCCCATGCTCCTGAACAGCCAGCTCCGGATGGCTCCTGCCTGAGCTGCTGCAAGGTGCAGTTCCCCACGCAGAGCCTGCTGCCCTCTTCCATGCGGAGTCATGTGAACGCCGAACCTTGGGGCTGAACATCTCAGTCTGGCGCTTGGCCGTCGGCTGGGAAAAGCACAGTACGAGCCGGGCAGAGTTGTAAACTCCCCCGTGCGTTCCCCGGTGCCCAGGCCGGCTAATTCCCTTTCCCCACAGGAGAGGTGGTAGTAGAGGGGTCCTTACCCAGTCTTTCTGGGCAAACCACCCCACTTCGACCCTTCCAGTAGCATTTCCCTGAGGCCTGTGACCCCATGTGGGGTCATACCCCCATTGGTGTGGGAGGGATTTTGTGGCCGGCTGAGCCACAAATGGTGTGTCAGCCCATTCCCCTTGACCCAGGGGGGCTTTGGGCTAGGGTCATGGCTCCGAAGACTCAGAATAAGCCTGAACCAAGTTTGGACCTGACTCTGAATGACCCTGGTCTGAGCAAGCGGGGCCTGAGAGAGTCACTGGGGGTCGCGGGGGATCCCTGCAGCTTCCCTGGCTCTGCTGCTGTGAGGGCTGGTTGGCTACACAAGGGTTATTTTGCTTATTCCTGTTGGGAACAGGGAAAACACAGGTCCTGTCTCCAGCACAGCCCAGTCCCCCGGCAGGGACTCTCACGGTCTCTCTCTCTTTCTCCTAGGCAGGAAATATCTCTTATGCCTTGAGCCTCTCCAGAGAATTCCTGCATTACGGTACGTGTCCGGCACGGCAGGATCAACCCTGTCTGAACCATCCCAGACAAGCGCCTGCCTCATCTGCACAAAACAGCTGCCAGAGAGGGAGCTCCCGCAGCTTCCCTAGGCAACCCGGTCCAGCATGAAATCACCCTTGGAGGCATTATAACTTCCCAGTATCCAGCCTCCATCTCCCTTCTGGCCCTGACCCCTTGTCCTGTCCGCTGGGGGCACCGAGAGCAGTTGATCACCATCTTCCCTTTATAGCTATCATTTTCATAGGTTTCATAGACGTTAGGGCTGGAAGGGACCTTGTAAGAGCATCGGGTCCAGCCCCCTGCCCCGGGGGCAGGAAGTCAGCTGGGGTCAAAGGATCCCAGCAAGAGAGACGTCCACATTTTTGTATGTTAGCAAATCCCCCCTCAGTCCTGGACTAAATATTCCCAGATCTTCCCTCCTTTCCTCTGAAGTCTTGTTTCCCAGACTTTGAATCACTTTTGTCACTCTCTGCTCAGGCCTTTTGAACCCGTCCACATCTTTCTTGAAGTGCGGGGGCCGCAAACTGGTCCAAGCGCTCCAGCCTGGACGGAGTAGAAGAATCGCTCCCCTTGACCTGCTCCTGCAGCTGTTGCACCCTGTTGATTCATATTCTGTTTATTGATTCACTGCTGAAGTCAGCGGCTTCTGCCGTCCCTCTGCATGAAAAGCGCCTGTTCATCTCAGCCCAGGCTGCTTCTGCTCCGGGCCATGGGTAACCAATGGCCCATGGAGTTCTTCCTGGTCTTGTACACACTAAACCAGTTTGACAAGCAAGTGCAGGGGGTGAGGGGGTGGAGAGCACGGGTCCAGGAGAGTGATTCTTTCTTAATCAGCAACCTCCAGGTTGCCCCTGGATCCCCACCTGCCTCACACCTAAGCTCAGCATAAGGAGTGTGGGGAGACAACGGTGGGTCTACCTGTCCCCTAAGCCTAAGGGCAGCCAGAGGTGAACCAGTCCCCAGTATAAGTTAGAGCAACACAAGCTTAAAGCACTTCTAGCTGGCGGGAGAGCATCTCCTGTCCACATGTTTGCAGTTGCCGGAGACCCCCGAGCTGCCCAATGGAGGCAGCATTCATTCTCAGGGCACGGAGAAGTCATAAGCAGGTCTGGGGACTCAGCCCCAAGCGTTTGCAGATCTGGTTCTAGTTGCGACCCGAATGCATTTCCAAGCACCTGGAAATTGTATGCCCGCATCTATGACGCCCTTTTAGAAAGTGTGTTTTGTATGATCTTTGGAGTTATATATGTATATGTGTGTGTGTGTACACATACATACATACATATATATATACACATACATACACTTATATATACATGTGTGTGTGTGTGTACATATATATATATATATACACACACATACATACATACACATGCACACAAAAAAAGTGGGCTAAGATCAAGGAAATGGGAGACTCCTCTCTCTCTTGCTCCTGCAGCCCTACAGCTGAGGGCAAGTGAAACTCAGGGGCATCCAAACCCCAACCCTCCGGGCTTGAACCTGCACATAGGCTGCCTACGGAAGGATTTGGAAGCATCTGAAGCCCCAGGCGGGGGTGGAGGATGTTTGCCAGTAGCAGGGCCATATTTGGTTCTTGAATGACTCATGGATTTGGAAGTGATTTGGCTGATTTGACTTGGAACTCAAAAAATTTTCCATTAAAAAAAAAGACAGACTAAGATCAAGTGTAGGGAGTATCTGAAGTCCCGGACTAAAGAGTCTGGGATGGAGGATGCTTGCCTGTACTATCTGGGGGCATCTGAACCCCAAGACCTCCAGGTCTGGGCTTGCAAGTAGGACGCCTGCTAATGGATTTGGGAGTATCTGAAGTCCCAGGGTGATAGGTCTGGGATGAAGGATGCTCGCCGGTTGTAGCGCCATACACAGTGTTTGCAACGATTGAGTTTCTGCCTGCTCAATCGATACGGTTTTTGGAACAATTGAGTTCTGCTCAGTCGATCTGACTTGGAAATGATTTGGCTAATTTGACCTGGAACATGAAATACATTATAAAAAAACCCAAAAACTTAAGGGTTGGGAGAGATGGTAGACAAGCTTTCAGGCACAGGCTGCCCCTTCCTCAGGCCTCTTACAGATATATTTCCTGGGCCATCCTGGCTCTATCACTCCAACCCTACTACAGCTTTTAGAGATGATCTTCAGGCATTATGGAGACTCTACTGTGTCCTGCGGGAAGTTATTCCCAGGACCAGAGGTGCAGGGCACTCTGTAAGAAGGCTGAGAAACCAACACAGTGAAGGGATCCTGTTTTGGTAAAGCATGCTGGTCCCAGCAGGGCAGAAAGTCCCACCCGCAAGGCAAGGGAGTAACGTGCCCGGGCTGTTCCCAACAGATCCCAGCAACAAGCGGGTTGCAAGAAATGTCCTGAAGTACGAGAAGCTCCTGGTGGAGAATCCCAGCGGGGCTGAGGCAGAGGTGGTCTTGCAAAGGCCCAACGTGACCCACCTACAGACCAGAGACGCCTACGAAGAGCTGTGCCAAACCCTGGGGTCGCAGGTAGGGAGCTCCGGCCTTCAGGTGGGGGCAGTTAGAGATGGGGAGCAATCAAGGATTCAAGAGGCCAAGGGATAGCCATGGGCTAGGACTGAATGGCTAGATTGACCCTCCATAGCCCATCTGCTTAGGGTGGACTGCCTGTGGCCGTGGGTTTTGTGACATGCGTTTAAGTAACCTCTGTTGGCCATCATCGTCTATGCCCTCTCTATAGAGGACTGGGGTCCGTTTATGGAGCCTGATGTCTAGGTTCAGCTGTAGCCTGTCATGTGCTCCATGCTGGAGGCTCCTAGGTCTCTCACCAGTGATGGGTTTCAGATGGATGGAGGCTCAGGTCAACCAGTAGCCGTTCTGTGGTAGCAACTGGAGGTCACTGTAAGCCTTGGTCAGGTTCAAGCCAGTGCCCTAGGGGTGAGTGGCCCTATGGCCCATGCCTAGTCCCCTGGGATGTTGCCTCTTGGTCCACCAGTGCTGTTGGAGAAGCTCCCCGCTCCCGAGACATCCATGCAAACAAAACACCATCGGTTTTGGGACTCGGACAATGTCTGGCTTCTGGTCTGGACCCTTTCTCATGCATAAGGTGAGGCTCAGAGCCCTGCATGCCGGGGTCTCCTCATGCACCCCCTTGCCTGCTTTCCTTTCAGCCATCCCAGCATCGAAACCCAAGCCTCTATTGCTCTTACGAGACGAATGACAACCCGTACCTGATCTTCCAGCCGGCGAAGAGGGAGATTGTCCAGCTGCAGCCTTATGTCGCCCTGTATCACGGCTTCATCAGTGACGACGAGGCGGAGAAGATCAAGGACCTGGCGGCTCCTTGGGTGAGTTCATCCAACAAGAAACCTACAGGCTCCAGTGCACACATTCATATGGTCCTGGAGGAAAGGGCTAGAACGGCCCAGCAGTGGCCGACCAGCCCGGGGAGCTGCCTGGTAGGAATATTTATGACCTGGCAACAGGAACATCCATGCAGCCGCGGACAGGCCCAGGCCAGAACCTAAGAGCCAAAGAAACCCGCAAGCGAGCTGAGCTCTCAGTTCAGGCTTTAGGACTCCAGCCCTTGATCCCGGCACCCAGCAAGAGGGTCTGAGCCGCACGTGGCAGCTATTTTCCAAACCAGAGCAATATGTCTAGCCCAGGAGTGGCTGTAACCCATGCCCCATGGCACGCGTGGCACAAGTGATCCACGTGTGGCAGGAGCTTTGGGGGCTCAGGAAATCGGGGCACTGAAATGAAGGGGTGAGGTGTCAGGCGTTTGCTGCCAAGAGCCAAATTAACCTTTCCCTGGCCCTGCAGCCACCACCAATTCCAGGGCTCTGGATCCTCACCCGTCCTGTATGACGGCAGGCCCAGGGAAGGGTTAGCCTGGCTTTTGGCCATGACACCTCCTCTCGCACCTGGAGCCCATTCTGGTGCCCCAGGGGCCAACTCAGGTATGTGGCTGGGGGGCAAGGATCAGAGCAGCACTGGTGGGAGGGAGCAGGGCTTAACGGGTGGCACAAAGCCGGGCCACCACTGAGCGAGCCCCACGTGGCAGGTGCATGTTGCGCCCAAGCGCTCGCAGCGATGGCAAAACCACTAAGGATCCTAAAGGATTTTTTTGAGGGCATCTTACAGCAGGCGCCAGGCGTTAGCCTCCCATTATGCCCCTGCCTGAGACCAGAGCATGAACCCGCTCTCCCCTGGGCTGGCAGGGAGGAGAGAGGAGCGGGTCTGCCTGACCCCATGGTCCAGCCGTGCGCGCTGCAGCGACGCACATACTTCCTATACCCGCTCCAGGGAAGATGACCCGTTGCCGCAGTCATGAGGCAGACTAGCCCATGTGCACAGTATGAATGCAGTCCTCAGCAGAGAGGCCGTCCAAGCCGGGGTTCGGTGGCTCAGCCTGCGGCGATTGCTCATGTCGCTGGGGCCGGCTTCCCCCTCATTCCGCGTCTGGTATGCGGGAACCAGCTCAGCGCGGCTGAGTCATGAGGACGGTGGTGGACGGGCTGGCCCTCATCCAGGGAGGATGATTCACATTGCAGCTCCGGTCCAGCCCTTCCTCCCACCAAGTCCAGACCCTGTGAGAGCTGTCATGGAGGGAGGGTTGCAGCAGCCCTTTTCTCCTGGACCCCTGGCACCGCTCGGGCCTGGCTCTCACTGGCTCTGCAGAGCCCGGATCCACACGTCCATCCATAGCTGCTGCCAGCTGAGTGCCCAGGCACGCTGCTGCACTGGGAGATCCCCCCCGCTGCAGAACCCACATGCAGGTCCCGGACCTCTTACACGCTCTCCCTATGTCTGCCCATCAGCTGCAGAGGTCGGTGGTCGCCTCGGGAGAGAAGCAGCAGAAAGCCGAATACCGGATCAGTAAGAGGTAATTAGCCCTGTCTGTCATTCAGGGACCGGAGCAGGAATTGCAAGCCTCGCTGCCCTGACTTGCCAGGGGTTCCTAAGTGAAGCAATTGCACTGCTGCCTGTGACAGGTGTGGTCACGAAGCTCTGGAGTCCAAGCTCCTCTGGTGCAAGGTGCTGTACAAACACAGAGCAGACGAGCACCCCTGGAGGGCAGGATGATGGTCTCCGTGCTGTACTATAGACCAGGGTTTCAGGTCCTACCCAAGGAAGGCCGGTTTAGATCTCATTTGTGTAACTCCGTTTGCTTCAGGGCCTGGACGTATGACACAGTCATAATAGGATGATTGATACCAACTTCATCTGCTAAAGAGGCAAGCAGCTTATTCCAGGGTAGCTGCAATTCCAGCTTGTTCCAGGGTAGCAACTGGCTATCCTGGGATAGCTGCAGACACACAGCAATGTAACATACCCCGGGGTGCTTTAACCCCTGATTTTTTTCCCAGGGCAATTCTGCACCAGGTCCGTGTACGTTACGCTGGTATAAGGCTGTGTGTTGTGTGTCCACCTCCTATTTGCACCTGTGTAGAGTCCAACTGTGCTGACCTAAAGACGCTGCGTGGCCCGGCCCTCAGTCCAGGTCTTGCTTCTGCTTGACTTCGGCGTTGGTGGCTGCATCGGCATGAGACACTGACTGCACGGTTATTACTGCACAGTCATTTAGTTCAGTCCCCTGAAGGCTCTCCACAGGGCAGGAAAGGGTTACAACCAGCTTCTGGATGTGGAGTATTATGTTTGCAGGCTCAGCAAATATTTCCAGGCTGTGTCTCAGCACCTCATCCCCAGACACCCCCTTGAAGGAGGGATTTCCATTCCTGGCCCCAGAGTGAGCCGGGGTGGGGGGAGCTTTTAACCCTCACTGCTCCAACGAAAGAATAAAGGGCATTAGCTGGGAAAGACAGCGATCGCCTCATCGCAGGTGTTCCTCAAAGCAGCACCCAGAAGGGAAGGTGGGCGACTAAAACGCCAGGAAAGGGAATGCCCATGTGGATATGGACTGCCCTAAAGCCCCCCACCCCCTGCCAAAGCTGCTTCCCTCTGCTATGCCCCGTATCACTGAGACAGGCAACGAATAATCGCCAATACACAGCATTTCCCATCTGACCACTCCCATGGATTGAAATCCAGCTGCTGCCTCCGCAAAACTTGGCTGTCTCAAGGTAAACTGAGGCACAGACATATGCCCTGGGCATCGCAGTGGATCGGGGCAGAGAGGACCCATGCTCCAGCCAGCAAAATGCATCGGGTTCACTGGGGTGTAGGTTGTAGACGCGCTGGTCTAAGGACGCAGGCAGACAAGATTCTTTGGGTGAATCTGATCTCTTTTATTAGACCCGCTCAAATAGTTGGGAAAACTCAGATTGCCTGTTTTAATTACCCACACCAGCTTGGTTTCTATAAGAAGCCCTGAGACAGTGCTGCCCATCAGTAATCACGTCAAGAAGCTGACCCAGAGGTGTCAGGGAGGGACGCAGTGGGGCAGCTGGGCTCTGTGCTGGGGCACAGTGGGTGGGCTGCGGGTTGGCACAAGGCAGGCGGGAGGACAGGAGGGCTCAGTTTCTCCTCTGCCGGTCAGCACATGGCACTCCTGCCCTCCACGCTGAGCTGTGGGGCTGCAGGGCCTAGCAAGACCGGGGTTGTGGGGCTCGGGTATTGCAGTCGGGGACTGCTGGTGCCAGGATGGGGTGAGCCCAGTCAATGCCATTCAGGGCTCTTGCTGCCATCCTTCTTCCCTGCTGGCATCGGGGAGCAGGAAACTTCAGCACCTTGTAGTGCTCGTGCCTGGCCCGGCAGGGTCATTCCAGCTGCTGGGCCTCAGCTCTAGAGGTTTGGTTTAGGTTTTGAGCAGCCCAAAATGCCAGAACACAAGGGGTCTTCCCAGGGCTCAGGAGGGTTCGATGCTCAGGTCTTCTTTGCCCTCCAGCTGTGGTCATGTGCTGAGTCTTGTCTGTAAAATGGAGGTGCCCATACCCTGCTTTCTCTGTGTCTCATTGGAGACAGACCATGGCCCAGACCCTCAGAGGTGATATTTAGGCTCCTAAGTCCCATGTTGTGATAAAAACGATTCATCTGAATTAAATGCAGATCTGGACCTGTAGGGATGTGCAGTGCCAGGCATGGTGGGGTCCTGGTCATCTGTGAGGCCTTGGGGCACTGGTGTGATACAGGAGCCACTGGCAGAATTTGGGTCGGGGGCAAATTTCCACATCCGCCCTCCCCTGCCCCTAGTGTTTGTATCAAGGCCTCTGGCTCAGCCCCGTTCCTCATTGTAGGAAGGAGTCGGAGATGGCAGGGAATCCGATTCGGGAATGTTTTGCCAGGCTGGATGGCATGGGGGCCAACATAAGCAACCAGGGGTAGTAGAAGAAGTTTTCCATGCCACGATCCAAACCATGCTGCCACCAGGACCAGGAAGTTTTGTAGA
Source organism: Alligator sinensis (assembly GCF_000455745.1). Taxonomy (NCBI): domain Eukaryota; kingdom Metazoa; phylum Chordata; order Crocodylia; family Alligatoridae; genus Alligator; species Alligator sinensis. The sequence goes on from NW_005842286.1 coordinate 419,801, forward strand.
AGTAATCCAATATAGCTAGAAGCATCCAGGGGAAACAGCTTGAGGGGAACCAAAGAGCTGCCCCCGCCCATGTCCTACCAGCTGTGCTCTGACATTCAGCAGTTCTTCGCAGGGTGGTTTTTGGCCCACACGGTTTTACTTACTGGGAAAGGGAGATCCCCTTCTTCTTGGCCTTGAATGACTCCGTGTGGTTAGAGGATGAAAGCCTGTCCCTGGCACTGCAGGCAGGCGGACCCCTGTCCCTGGCACTGCGGGCAGGCGGACCCCTGTCCCTGGTACTACGGGCAGGCGGACACCTGTCCCTGGCACTGCGGGCAGGCTGACCCCTCTGAGAATCAACAGATGCCTCCAAATGCAAGGAGCTCGGCTACATGATTTATGGTGATGGGGGACTGCTCTTGGACTTTCCCTCTAGCTTACTCCTTTGGCTTCACAGCTAGGGGCAAGCAAGATGAGGGGCCTCTGAACCGCAAGACCTCCAGGCATGGGGCCTGTACGTAGGATGCCTGCCACGAATCTGGGAGTACCTGAAGCCCCAGGCTGAAGAGTCTGGGATGGGGAGACGTGTCGGTGGTAGCACCGCACAGACTGGAACGATTGAGCTCTGCTCAGTCGCTAGAATTTGGAACCGATTTGGCCCCAGGCACGAAATTGCCACCAACAAAGCTGGTTTAGGTGTGGCTGGTGCTCAGCCCACAGCTGTCTGTTAGAGTCAGGGAGAAAAGTATTTCAGGGGCCAGGAGCCTGGGCTCTGCTCTTGGCTCAGCCTGAGGCTTTCTGCCTGTGGTCCAGCTTTCCCGGCTGGAGTTTGGGAGGCAGGTAGGGCCTTAAAGATATGTGCCTCAGTTTCCCTAACCATGCACTATTGTGGGTAATAGCCCAGACCTCCCCACGCTTTCCAAACACGTGGGCAGATCCTTGCCCCACGGGACTCAGATGCTTGATGCCAGATACTCTGTGCTTGCAGCGCCTGGCTGAAGGGGACTGTTGACCCGGTGATCGTGTCCTTGGACCGGAGGATCGCGGCCGTGACCGGCTTGGACATTCGGCCCCCATATGCCGAGTACCTCCAGGTGGTGAACTACGGGATCGGCGGACAATATGAGCCGCACTTCGACCACGCCACTGTAAGTAACAGCACCGCCGGCCACGGAGCACAGCCTCTGAGTGGGCTTCTTGCAGGGTCCTGGGACCTCAGCAGGAGCCTTTCCTTTGGCTTTGGTTGGCATCGGATTGGGCCTCTAGCACCGTGTCACAAGGTCCTAGGAGCCAACACGGGTCTAGGGGTGTTTACTGCTGCCGCAGGATGCAGGTGCCTTTTCCTTCCCACTTGATTTGAAAAGTGCTTTACTCGGAGTCCAGGGTCCGTCACGCCTCTGTGTGACAAAGGACGAGACGAGCTGTGGTCCCTCCACTCCAACCCAAGTTCAGTCAGGGTGGCTTGAGACAGGACTTCCACCTATGAACTCATTAACCTTGTGAATGAACCTGCCAGCCCCAGCACTGGCATAGGGAGATCCAGGTGAATTTGTTTAATTGAAAGCATTTTGGGGGTGAACAAAGACTTTCCAAACACCCCCTGATGATGTGCACTGGAGACAGCCGGGTCACTGCATAACCAGATATACGCACCACATAGGTCTGCAAGGCTATTTTAGGGATCCACAGCTGAGGATCCTCGTGCAATAATGCGCTGTCTGTCCTTGCAGCTACAGGTCCCAACTCTGCAAGGTGCTAGGTCCCTTTATATCCTGGAGCCCATAGGTTTCCCACCTAGCATCACTTTGGACCTGGCTCTGATGACTTTCGGGGCACGCAGCTGGATCTCTGGAGATTTGAGAGAGGTGCATTTTAGGTTGTGTCAGGAGAACTTCCCTTCCCCAAGCTGTGAGCGAGACATATTGCCTCCTTATCCTGGCTGCTTTGCCTTCTCCCAAAACCTCGTGTTCCTACCACCCACAAGCATTGCTATTCCCCACACCTGGAAAGCCCTTGTCCTGCACGCCTCACCTCTTCCTTCCCCCTTCAAATCCCACAGTCCTCCACAAATGATGATCCTCCTAATTCCATTAGACCAGTTAAAGGAGAAAGTAGGCAGTGCATCTGTAACCCCTTTGCTTTTAACTAGAATAAAAAACCTTAGACACATGTGTGATGTCAACTTAACTAACCTATCGACCTTATTACCTTATCCTGTGAATGCCTTCCTTCCACTCGGCATCCCTCGGATTTCGTGTAGTCACAGGGATTTGCATTGAAAGACTGACATTTCTGGAAACAGAAATTTATTTGGGGGGAAAAACGTGGCTTTGAATTTGGTATATATAAAAAATCAGAGTGTTTTTTTCCAGAACTGAACCGTTTTACCCAGAAATGCATGTTGGTTGGTGTTTGCCCAACCAACGCATTTTGAACATGACATTTCAATGCAAAGAACGCTGTAAAGATTTCCACCAAAAAAATGCTCGAACCAGCTCCTCACGCAGCGAGGCCGGTCCCACGGCCGAGCCCACTCACACCTGTGTTATGTCTGGTGACTGTTGGCATTCGTGGGGAACCTCTGGTTTATGCCAGGCTGGCAGATCAGAGCCCAGCCCGGTGCTGCTCGTTCCCAGCACAGCACAGACATACAGGGTTTGATGCGGGGCAGGTAAATATGTCAAAACGCAATTGCAGCCAGAGCTGGGATGGGAACCTGCTAGGCCAAGGCAGGGTTACTATATTCTTGTATATATAAACTGCCCTTGAATTTAAGATGCACCCACATTTTATGATCCTGAATTTACAAAAAAACCCTCCATAAATAAAACAGCCCATACAGACACATTTGCAAGGTTGCAACCATTAGAGTGCCTACAAGGGTTGTGGGGTTTTTTGCTCTCTTTTTACTCAGATTTAAGACACAGGCTGTTTTTAGAAGGAAAATCTTGCTCTATAAGGTGTCTTTTATTTGCAGGAATGTGGTATTTGCTTGTTTCCCAGGGGGTTGGGGGGTTGTGTGGCTTAGTCCTGTCTAAATGGGTCCTGTCTCAACATTGCAGGAAAGCCACGCTGCAGCCCTCGTTGCGGTATAGGGTGCTTTTGGCCTGGGCTGCTTCGAAACGGTGGCTGCTGAGTTCAGAGCCCCATCCTGCCGCGCTGTTAATATTAAACCCAGTGATGAATAATGCAGCAGTCTGGCTCCATGAATGAACCACTGTTCTCTTTTGATGCAGTCAAGGAAGAGCCCCCTGTACAGGATGAAATCGGGGAACAGAATAGCCACGATCATGATCTACGTGAGTATTCCCTCCCCGGGGTCACGGTGGCCACGAGACACACTCAGTGGAAATGCCCCCTGTGTTGCATCAGGCTGGGAGAGCTGGGGTGGGGGGTGTGAGGAGGGAGTGGGTGGGTACAGCAGGACTCCTGGGTACTGCTCTCAGCTGGATGGGTTAGGAGAAGAGAAGATGCCCATAATTGCAGAACAGATGGATGTGTCTGATAATTGGCAGTGATTAGTCAATAATAGCTCCATTGAAATGGCTGTCATCGTTAGGGTTCAGAGTGATCACCCCATATTGGTGAATTAACCTCGCTTGGCCTAGAGATATGACTCAGAAGAGTTTCCTCGTCTTTTGAATGGAAGCACAGGTTGCAGAGCTCCTTCACCCTTGTGGGCACAAGCTCCGTCCTTCGGCGGCTTGCCACGCGGGACGAGTCGCTGCGGAGAGGAGGAACTCTGCAGCTGCACTGGGGGAAACACAGGGGTGTCTCGGAGAGAAGCCGATAGCTCGGCCTTAACGGGTGGCATCGTCGGTGGGGCAGCGAGCCACGCGCTAACAGCCAAGAGCAGACCGGCAGGGTGGCGCCCGCTGTGGCTTTGAAGCCGTGGGAGCACATCAGAGAGCCAGTCCATGGCTCGGTTTCTCCAAGTGCCCTCAACTTTCCCTTGAAGGGTGCAACTCATGTCTCCCTTTGTGAAAGAGCTGGGAAACCTGGAGTGCTGCCCTGAACACTGCCCTTGCCTTACAGCTCAGCTCCGTGGAAGCCGGGGGAGCCACGGCCTTCATCTATGCCAACTTCAGCGTGCCCGTCATCAAGGTGAGTGGGGCTTTCATCTCTCGCTCTGCTGTCCAGTCACTTCCAGTCTGACTGTCCCTTCTTACCCCAACCCGTCCCATCCCAAAACCTCTCCTGGGGAAGTGGCAAGAGCCCCATCTTGGCATGGTTCATATTCGACCCCATGGCATGCAGGTAAGTGCCCAGCAGGGCGTGATGCTGCTCTGGCTCACTGGACCACCTGCCCTAATGGGATCTTCCTCGTCTCTGGTTTCCACGGCTGAGGTCCTGGTGAATCACTTGCCTGTGGCCATTGCATTTTGGTGCATCCCTTTGGCTGCAGCTCTGCAGGGCTGGAGACCAGGAAGAACTGGCCTGTCCCAGGGCTGGGCTGCATGGGTTAGAAGCACAGGGTGGGCACCAGGCAGGCCTAAGCTGCGGCAAGTATTTTGTACCCAATGAGTTTGAGCCCCCAAAGTGTCTCCTTATTCCAGATCAGAGCAGAGATGGGCCAGAGCTGGGAATCATAGGGCTGGAAGGGGCCTCCAGAGGTCACATCTAGTCCGACCCCCTGCCCCAGGCAGGATCAGCCCCGTCCAAACCAGCCCACACAAAGCCATTGTCTAATCCTTGTCAAGCCTGGCACAACACAGACATCACACCCGAACCTGGCACAGGGAAAGCAGGGGGACCATGGCAGCCAGCGTCCTGCTGCTGCAAAAAGGTTGGTAATACATTCGAGACCCCGGGCAGAGGCCATGGCCCCATTACAGAGGAAGGCAAAAACCTTCAGTCCATACCAATGTGACCATGGGGTAAAATTTCTTCCCAACCCGTGATATGGTGATACGCAACCAAATCTGAACTCGACCGGGACAGAGGGGACGACAGGGGCTGGCTTGAGCTAGCAATCTGAATGTGGTTTGCTGGATCCCAAGCAGCGCCAGTAAAGAAGAGGCAGACCAAGTGAGCAGCCAGCCACTGAGTCTGGCATGCACTACAGCCATGGCTGTCTGGCACCCTGGGGTGCTGTGGAAACTGCTGGGGGGCATGGCACCGACACCACCGCTGTGGGGTGAAATTGTCCCGTGCACCTTGGTTTTCAGAAGGCACGTGGAGCTGAATGGGGAAGGACAAGTCACTGCCAGGAGATGCCAACACCAGTCTCATCTTAAAGAATGACCACAGGCTCCATTCGGTGGCAAAGGCTCAGCCAGGTGTAGTGTCTACATACAAAACGTGGCCCTAGCACACTTGTGATCTGATAGACAAGGCATTAACGCACGCATGCCCATGACAGGCTATTGTCCCCTAGACCCCCTAGGTCAATGCAAAATTCCCATAATTTCTGATTCTCCTTCTATACGGTGATCAAAACAAATCACTTGTATCTGCATCTCGAATACCTTGAGCCGTCCTTCTACCCTGGGCTTGTTCTGTATCCTGCTCTGGGTGTTCCTGCTCCAGCCTTATCGTCCTTCTCCTGGACTATTCTACACCTGGTACAGCCATCACCCGCGCCCAGTTTCTGCCAGGAGTGCCCATCTGGCCTGCAGGCCACGTTTTGCTTACAGAAGCAGTTCATGCAGCGGTCAGGTTCAATGATCAGGCCTCCTCACACCAGTGCTTCATCAAAGCCTCTGTGTGAGTAATATATATATATAGAGAGAGAGAGAGAGAGAGTTAGATATTTCTCTCTATATCTATCTATCTAGATATCGATATTGATATCGATAGATTGACAAGTGTTTCAACCAGGCCTACAGGGCAAGCATAATATATAAGGCTCTAATCAGTGAATCACAAATGAATAATTAACAGTGCAGTTATGTTCATATGATAATATTCCTAGTCTATTTATATTCATTTTTTAAATGCAAAATTTTGGCAAGTCCAGAAGGGTTGAGATCTCCTGCACTACAGTCGTGTCTACCCCGTGCTCAAGGGGGCCATTACCACACTCGTCGACGTAGCCACAACAGCTCTAGCGCAGCGCTGCTCTTAGTGAGGGCTGCCCGGGCCCACACGGGACCCTGGGACCTGTATCAGGTGCCGTCACCACCCCACTGCTCTGGGTACTGACTTGCTCTGTCTATATGTGTGACCTGGGAGGAGCAGCTGAAAGACCTGGGCTTATTTAGTCTGGAATAGAGGTGGAGGGGGGAGCATGCTAACTGGCTCCCAAATATGCAGAAGGCTGCTGCAATGGTGAAGGTCATCGATTGTCCTCCGTGCCCGCAGGGGACAGGCTGAGAAGGAATGTGCTGAGGGTTGACAGTGGGAACAGCTCTCTGGCTGCACAGGGGGCAGAGCCCTGGAGCAGGCTGTCTGGGGGGCCGTGCAGTCTCAGCACTTGGAGGGGTCAGGGAATGGATTAGACAACGTGTCAGGAAGGCGCTAGGTAGGGCGGGTGTCACCACAGTGCGGAGGGAAGGGTCAGATGGCTCTCTGGTCTGTCTGCACATGCCGGCATCCCAGCTCGGGCTGCAACCTGGACCCTGCTCAGCCCCTTGTGCCCCTCCGAGCACAGAGAGGGGCCCGCAGGGACCTCGGTTCTCATGAGACTCCAGCCCCTGGAGATCACTCTGCGTGGGTCTAATGATGCTTGTGCAAAAAATGGTCATCTCCCTCCCCATCATTGTCCCGGAGAAAGTTTCTGCTGCATCTAGGGAGGCAGTGGTGGGAGCCAAACATGGGGCAAGATCCAGGCCAGGCAGTCGGACATTGTCGGGGTTGTCACGCAAGTCAGGGCCCAGACCAGACCTCGGGTCCCCATCCCCACGGTCCAGGGTGCTAACTCCCAGACAGCGGTTCCTCTGAGAACTAACAGGGCATTGTTCCTCAGCAAGCATGGGGCAGCTTGTGCAGGCTGAATGAGTATCACACAGTATCACGGGAGCTCAGGGTGAAAAGCCAGGAGCTGCCTGAACCAGGAGCATGTGCCTCCTTTGCTGATTCACATAACAAGCACGTCCTCTGGGCAACAGGGACATCCGTAGCATCTCTTTGCATGTGTGACAGCCACCAACCTGGAGGCAGGGTCCATGACGAGCTGCTGCAACTTGAGCAAAAGCTGCCTAAATAGGGGATGGCTGAAAGGAGCAGGGGAGGGGAGGTGCAGTGATATCTTCGATCTGGCCAGCTGGATCGTCTGGGGAGAGATGCCAGACAAGCTTGCAGCCCCATGGTGCCCTTCCTGAGGTCTGGGAAAGGAGCTAAATTCAGGTTTCACCCCGTTATGCTAATGAAAGTGCTTGCTTAAAAGGAGAAGTGGGCAGGGACCCCATGGAGCCAAGGGGGGTTGTTATAAAGCAGCTGCTATTGTCAAACCTGATGAGGCAAATGAATAAGACCAGCCTGAAGGCAGAGGAGAGGGCAGCAGAGGGAGCGGATGAGTTGCAAGGAGCCGTTGCAGCGTTGGCTGTGTGAAGTCGGTGGCTCTGGGTATCCCAGGAGGCTCATTCCCGGGCTGTTCTCTGAAGGGACCGGGTGGGTTTCCCCGGAGGACGGAGAGAGAGCGGCTGGGTGGCACTGCCAACGTGGTGGGCTGCAGCCGCTGATGCGGTCAGGCCCGAGAAGGAGCCACGCCAGAGCCCTCCCCGCTCATCCAGCCCCGTCTCGTTCCAGAACGCCGCTCTTTTCTGGTGGAACCTGCACAGGAACGGAGACGGCGACGGAGACACGCTGCACGCCGGCTGCCCCGTCCTCGCCGGCGACAAGTGGGGTAAGAGACTCACTGCACACTGCCCGCTGGCCTTGGGGGTCGTTGGTGCCCTGGCATCGTTCCCCACGGGGAGCAAAATCATTGCCAGAGAGCACCGGGCCACCTGGCCTGTCCGCCCGGGGGTGTAACTATGGGCAGGAAGTGCGAATGCAGGCGAGTAAGGACTCTGGATCACGGATAACACCCTGCACCCTTATAGCGCCTGCCGTGCCAGGAGCTCCCAGCAGAACATAGGCAGGGGATAGCTAGGTCTCATTTTGCCCAGCTCTGAAATGCGGCCACCTCTGGGGTGGAGCGCAGCTGCTGTTTCTTTTGGGGTTTACAACGGGGAATGAAGGAGGCTGTTGCAGCCAACTGGAGCAGTTGGGAACATTTAGGAGAGGGCAGTGTAGCTCCCGGAGGTCGAGTCTGGCCAGGACCTCATTATGGAAAGGGTCCCAGAGCCTCCATGGTCGGGGCCTTTGTCGTACATCACACCCAGGAGCCCAAACCTCCGGTGGGACAGGGTACCCCTGGCAGCCCAGCAGGACTTAGGGGGAGGATTGCCGCCCGTTGGATCGCCCACGCATCTCACGGGGGTCTCCCATGCCAGTACAACGCTAGCAGTGCCCTTCCCGGCTGGTGAGAGGAGACGGGACTATGACACAAGGCCACGCTGTGTTGAATGAGATGAGGGGACCCCAGGGCTTCAAAGCCCTTCCCAAAGGAGGTGCAGGGAGAAGCCCACGTACTGACAGGTGATGGGGCGTGGGGGGAGTCACCCTTGTCTCAGCAGCAGAGGCCACACAAGCCCTGAGCAGAGGGCCACACTGCGGGTGCGGACTGCCAGGCACCTGAGTTGGCAGCACCTTGCTCTCGTGCCCTGACCGCCAGCGCTGAGAAGCAACTGGACAGTGCACTGACCAGTGTCCAGAGGGACTGCCTGGCTTCATCTAATATTTTCTACAGGCAGCTTTAAACTCCACACCTGGAGGAAACAGGCTGCCCCGAGCCCAGGCAGTTTGGCACTACCTAAATCCAGACGATCCACATGTTCCAGATGTGCTCTCCCCCACCCGCTGCCTCGGCAGGCTTCCTTTAGGGCTTGTGGCTATGGAGGGGATGGCCAGGAGCCTGTGGGACAGTGGTAATGGCTTAGAGAGCCAGGAGGCATCTCCTCCCAGAGCCCCCGGCACCGGGGGGTGGCCCTGCTCCCCACCGGGGCTCTGTTCGCTGAATGGAAACCCACAGATCCCAGCAGAGCAACGAGCTGCACAGCCAGTGTTCGTCGGCTGTGCAGAGACGGCAGAAACCACAGAGGAAAATGCAAGAACGGGAGTTTAGTTGGGTCCTGTGGGGCGGATGGGAAAAGAGGCATCTCCTTATGCAGTCTCTACAGGACATGGTTGGTCCCAACACTACCTCTCCTTCTCCTCCTCTTCCTCTCTCTCTTCTCTTCTCTTCTCTTCTCTTCTCTTCTCTTCTCATGTCCTGCCTGAGTGTTGATGACAGGTATTTAGCAGAATTTGCAGGTTTGTCTGAGTCAGACAGGGCCGCGACCTGTGCGCTCCTGCTATGGCCATTAGGGCAGTTGGAAGTTGGTCCCAATGCTGAACTGAGGGTCAGGAGCTCCCCCCGGTTCCAGCTCCCCCGTGACAGGGCAGGACCCTGGTGGTCAAGCAGGTTGAAGAGGGCAGCCTGGGTGCTCTGGAAGGCGCCTGTCCTTTGCCGGTCTCTGGGGGTGGGCGTTATTAGAAGCCCTGCTGTACAGACCGACGAGCAATTGTGCATGTCATTGCATTTGAACAAGGCTTCTGGCTGTGGGTGAATGGTGCGGGGGGTCAATACAGACTGGCTCCTGCAGTAGTCTGTGCACAGCGTCGCAACAGCCCACCCCCACTGATCTCCACCTTGACTCCTCACGTTAGATGCATGAAAACACCAGCTCATTGCTTTCACTTGTGTCTTGACTATGGAGACCAATAGAGCCATTCTCCTGCTGCAGAGAGCTCAGAGAGCCCACAACAGGTCAGGATGGCTTGGGCGCTGTGGATTCCTGTTTGCAGTCTCTGTGTCTCTCTTGTGACTCACACGCGTGTGCCCACCCCACAGTGCTAATGTTGTGCGGCACCCCTACAAGGATCTTGCAGCACCCCAGGGTGCAATGTCACCCTGGTTGAATCATAGACAATGAGGGGTGGAAGGGACCTCAGGAGGTCACATCTAGTCCAGTTCCCAGCTCCAAGCAGGACCAGCCCCAACTAGGTCATCCCAGCCAAGGCTTTGTCTACCCAGGACTTCAAACTCTTCAAGGATGGAGAGTCCACCACCTCTCTGGGTAACCTGTTCCAGTGCCTTTACCACCCTCCTAGCGAGAAAGTGTTTCCTAATTAGTATCTAACCTAAACTTCCCTTGCTGCAACTGGAGCCTATTGCTCCTTGCTCTGCCCCCACTGAGAACAGCCCAGCTCCATCCTCTTTGCACCCCCCTGCAGGGAGTTGAAGGCTGCTATTCAATCCCCTCTTTTCTAGACTAAATCAGCCCACTTCCCTCAGCCTGTCTTCATCAGTCATGTCCCCCAGCCCCCGAACTATTGTCATTGCCCTCCGCTGGACTCTCTCCAGCTTGTCCACATCTTTTCTGCAGCAGGGGGCCCAAAATTGAACACAGGACTCCAGATGTGGCCTCCCCAGTGCTGAACAGAGGGGAAGAATCACTTCCCTTGATCTGCTGGCGACACTCCTACCAGTGCAGCCCAGGATGCCATTAGCCTTCTTGGCAACAAGGGCACACTGCTGGCCCCTATTCAGCTTCTTGTCCCCTGTCCCCCCAGGTCCTTTTTTGCAGAGCTGCCACTTAGCCATGCCTGTATCAGTGCACGGGACCGATGGCAAGAATCACTGCCTTAGAGAAAGGCCCCACAGCAGTGGTCCCAAACACCCAGGCTCCTGCACCATGTGGGCTCATGCTGCGACATGACTTCAGCTGCAAGGGGCCGGTGCGTGGGTGTCTAGCACGCGGGGCAGCTGTATGACACTAGCTCATCTTCCTCCCCTCCGAGGCCCTGTGCTCCAGGGCTGTCGTGCCCCTGAACCATGGCCCCGCCAGCCTAACCACAGGCACTTGGTCCGAGCCGGGATGGTTTCCCAGAGCTGGCTCATGAACCACAAAGCTTTTGGCAGTTGCTCAGTCATGTGTCAGAGGCAGGAAACGGGCACTGAGCCGGACAATGCGGAGATAGAGAGGGAGCATCTGTGCAGGCTGTGGCTAACGGGGGTTCGAGCCCTGACTGATCTGGATGCTCTCATGCTGGGGGGGGTCATTTTTCCAGGGGAAAACATGCACAGGAGCTTTGTAAGCTGCAGCGATGCAGGGAGAGGGGGTCTTATTCCTCATCTCCTACCTTTCACCAGCATGCAGAGGCCCCGGTGGGAGCCAGGTGCTGTACAAACACCAGGCAACACAGTCCCTTTATCTCCAGCAGCAAAGCTGACTTAATATGGGGTGCCCCCCATGCTTTGCACCCCCTCCTGTCTCTGGGCTGCAGTGCTGAGCTCTGGGGCAGCCTGAGGGACTCCCATTGATGCGCAGAACAGATGGGCCAGTTTGGCCGCGGCAGCCACTGCCTCCGGACAAGAGGAGGCCTGTTTGCTGGGTGCAGGCTGCGGAGCCGGGAGTCCCGAGGGCTGGGCACAAGCCACGCTGGTCCGGCTTCATTCACCCCAGACAAGCCGCTGGTTAGTGTGCATGCCGGGCCTCCGGCCAAGCCCAGCTGCCACAGGAAACGTTTGCTACACCACAAGCCCATGACAGGCCAGGCAGGTTACTGGGAGAGGCTGCAGCTGCCCCCAAAACCAGTGCGCACAACATGGGCTTGTTCATAAGCCCTGGGCTCCTTCCCCGCTGCCTTCCTGCCCTGTTGGGAACAGAAGTCGAGTTGTGCTGAACGGCAGCATCAAGACCAAGAGGCAGTGGCTGCAGATGCCACGTCACCCCCAATGCCGTGCCGAGGGGCCCTAGGGCTAGGCCAGGAGCTCGCTGCGCTCGGTGCTGTACAAACATGGGAGAAGTCATAGGCCCTGCACACGCAGGCTGTAGAGAGCTGCATAAGTGAGCTTCCTTGTCCCCAGGGAACAAGAGCTACCCATGAGAGCAGAGGGAAAAAGGAGCCAGGATTCGATCCCCTTCTGCCTATGCACCTATTATTGTGAAACCTTGGGCAGGCCCCTTCACCGCCCTGCTGTGCCTCAGTTTCCCCAGCTGTGAACACCAGGCTGCGACACAGGGGGTTTGAGAGTCCACCTGCGCTGATGGTGCAGCAACGGAAACGTTGACATCCCTTACTGTTTCCCTTCCAAGGGAGGACAGCCGCAGCGAGGGGAGAGTGCTAGCAACGAGGTTCATTGCCCGCTCCATTCCTTGGGGCTGTAGCATGGACTTGCTCCTGGTGCATAATTCTGGCACAACCTGCCAGTGCAGGAGTCTCCCCCCTCGACACCCTTCGTTAGGGCTAAGAGGGTTTGCACCCCTTCTTGTCCTTTAATGTCACCTGACCTCATTCTTGTCCATCGGCAGGGCAGCTGGGGCTGGGTGACTCCCTTCTGCTCATTTGATTTCTACAGTCTCTTATCAACCGGGTGGTCACCCCCAGGTGTGTGCCCACAGCCCCCAGGATGCCGTGGTGGTCTCCCATCAAATACAAGCCAGGTCTAGGACTGCTTAGCTTCTGGGATCAAGCAGACAGGAGTGTTCAGTCCAGGGCGGCAGCAAACCCCCTCCACCTCCTTCCCCTATCAACTTCATTTTCGAGATGGGGAAACCGAGGCAGGGAATTAGGACCAGAACCAAAGACTCTAGGGAGAGGCTGAGATAAACAGCCACATCCCCAAGCTGGCTCAGCTTAGCGGGTGCAGCACTCTTGAGCATGCAACCCCATGGGAGGGCTCCTCTCATCTGTCCTCCAGGCTGGAGCAGCCAGGCCTCACCCCTTTTCTGAGCCGGGTGTGCCTAGCTTGCTGGTGGGAGCGCCCAGTGATGCCTCGGTGCTGAGCTGTGCTTTCCATGAGAGCGTTTTGCCCAAGGCTCTTGCATGCATAGTCCGTGCCTGGGCCAGCTGCTCCCCGGCTCAGAGCAGGGTGTCATGACGTGGCACCTGTCCACCTCAGCGGCCGTGTTGTGTTTACCCAGCCCGATGCCCGGCATGTCACCTTGTGTCTTCCAGTGGCCAACAAGTGGATTCACGAACATGGGCAGGAGTTTCGGCGGCCGTGCGGCACCCACCCTGAAGACTGAGAATTTGGCCACACTCCGTCGTGTGCACTGGAGACCCGGGGATGCAGGGGAGGAGTCACGCCACCCGGTCCTGAAGCAGAGACCCAGCAAGGCCGCGTAGCCTGCTGCCACGGCACGTCTCAGCAGGGCTTCCTCCACCCAGATTGAGTCTGAGGATGGAGGGGAGGGGGAATGGACAAAAGGAGGGAGTGCTTGGGAGGAGAGCACGGAGGGTGTCTTGTCGGCAGTCCCCCCGAGCTATTCCTGGAAAGCCAGGCGGGCAGAGTCACTTGGCTGGCAGGAGCCGACAGCTCCGCTCTGCTCCGCTCAGCGCAGAGAGGAGTAGCCAGGGGCAGATTCTGGCAGGGCCAAACCAGGCCGCGAGGGCCAGATCCTGATCTCGGTTACACCAGTTCCCTGACACGGTGTTTTCACCGCCCGAGTTACTCCGGGTGCTATTCAAAGCAGTGTATGGCTTATGAGTTGGAAATAAAGCAAAGGAGATTGAAACCCTATAGCAGGGAACTAGCATGGAGGGACCAGGGCTCCTGATGAAGCCACGGCTGCATGGGGAAATGCGTGCTGGGGGAGCAGCAGTGCGCTGGCCTGCTTCTGCCTCCAACCCATTCTTGGCTGGTGGGGACCGGAGGGGACAGGAACCAGCCAAAAAGGAGGCATTTTCTGCTCATCTCAGCAGAGCTTGGGAGCCCTGATGCTTTGTGCTTGAGCTGCTTCAGCAGAAGCAGAGCTCCCCTCCTTAGACCCCTTGCGCTAGCACCTTTGAGCACCTTGTGCTACCTCCAGAGGCTGCACGCAGGGCTGTTGTGTGTTTGTGCTTAGAGCGTGTGTGTGTATGTGTGTGCGCCAGGGCCGGGGGGGGGACTTTCAGCTCAGCCCGCTCTAGTGCCCTTCCAGCACTGCGTGATTATATTTTCTGATTCACCCTTTGCCTCTTCTCTCTGCTAAGGCGGTGTTAGGAAGGATCCCCGCGGAGCAGCCATAGGTACCAGCTCTCCTAGAGAATCCAGCCCTGATGCCAGACTGGGGATCGTGTCCATCTCTCGGCGCTCGGTCCCTCACATCAAGAGGACGGGGCCATGCAGGGAGCCCTGGGCAGGAGACTGAGGGCTGCTTACAAGCAGCCTCGTCTGGTGGGTGCTGGAAGTGGCAGCAATGCACTTTGGTGGAGAATATGGGTTCCCTTGGAGGGGCTGTGGAGTGAAGCAGTGGCCAGCCTCCTCTGGCAACATTCACGTGCGTGTCTGCCCAAGAAAGCATTCGCTGCAGGGGCAAAGATGGCACATCCGGCCAGTGAAATAACACCCAGGAAGTCTCCCTGCCCTGTATGATGTGCTGTGCCAGATCTGAACCCTGCAGAGGGTGCAGGGCAGGTCAAGGTAGAGTCATCCTGCAGAGAGTGCAGGTGAAGCCTCACCTGGAGTCCTGTGCCCAGTTTTGGGCCCCGCACATCAAGAAGGACGTAGACTCGCTAAGTCTGTGCATCCCTGGGTGTGTCTCTGTGTCTGTCTGTCAGCTCTGGCATGAACGCAGGGTCCGTTCACCTGCCCTTGCCCTTTTACCTCCATGTGAAAGTCCAGGGGAGGTTCACCTGTTACATCTGGATGGTCCTCAGTTCACAGGGAAGCTACTGAACAAAGCATTGGGTGCCCCCTAGAGAACCAGTCTGCCCAGTCTGCCCAGCAAGGCTGGTGGCAAAGGGAACAGATCACCCGGCAGAGAACACTGATCCTCTGATGAAGCCGGACAGGGCAAAGGGACCTAGAGGTTATAAGGGGCAGATGGTCTCACTAGCCATCTTAGAGACAAGGGACCAGAAGCGCCTTGCTCAGAGAAGACATCTCCAAGAGGCCAGGGGCTCCTAGGCTCTGATCTGAGCCTGAAGAAGACCCAAATACAGTGAAGAAGCTGAAACAGGGAACTGAGTCGTGAAATGTAGGGTTTTGCCTGGATCCGTGTAGTTCCTGAGCTAAGGCAGAGAGCGGTCAGCCTCTGGCCCCTTTGCAATGCCTGTGTTACATGGATCACCTATCCCGTGTCTCTGAAAAACCCCGAGTGCCTGCTTGGCTGGGGGGCTGAGGAGGGGTCTGCCTCCAGGACTGGACTGCCTGGGGGGTTGCACTGACCCCGGTCCCATTTGCAAGGGGTAGCAGGCAGAGCATGCTTGCCCAGAGAGGCCGAGGACTGTGCCGGAGCCAGTCCTGGCCCAGGGAAGTTGAGTGCATGGGGGTGGTGTGTTATGATGTTGCCTGAAGATTGTCCAGGCAGCCGTGGGAGGGAGTTTAGCAGGGCTGGCACAAAGGGTCTGGCTAATCTGAGGTTGTTACAACCACGTGTTGCCTCACTCGGAGGCGGTTAATTGACCCTAACTGCTCCAAAGAGCCCTTGGCGTCATTGTTGAGTAGTTCTCTAAAAACGTCAGCTCAGCCAAAAACGCCAAGCAACCAAAAAAACCAATACAAGGCTGGGCACCATGAAGGGAATGGGAAACAAAAGAGGTGTCACGGCAGGGGGGAGCAGAGGGACTTGGAAAGCCCCACGTGGTATCACCCCCAGGATCTTGCCGTGCAAATGGAAGGAAGGGGCTTGACGGAAATGAGAAGGTGATGCTGCTTTTAATTGTGATGGCTTTTTTGGGGGTCCCAGAGATCAAGGTCTGTCTGTGCTCAGAGCCGCACAAATGCAGACAAAACACAGACTCTGCGCCAGCGCGGTTCAGTGGGCGCCAATGTAGCCTTTCTGCATCAAATGCTTGCAGCCGGCAGGGGGTCAGGAAGGGTTGGGCAGAGCAGCAACGTTGAAAGCTGCTCCCGTCGAAGGCAGTGACGTCTAACAGGTAGGCCACACGCCTCTGTGTTCGGACATCTTCCTGGACCTGCTCTGTGAGCTTGGGCAGATCACGTTAGCCCCCTGCCTCCCTTCCAACCTTTCATCTTATCGCTTGCAAACTCTTCAGGCCTGGAGCTGTCTGTGTATGTACAACGCCTAGCACAAGGACATGTCCCCTAGGCATTGCTGCAATACAGCGGTATCCTATTCCCATTAGCAATGTCTCTGGAAGTGCAGCAAGGCTGCTGGGCTGGAAGGCTGAATGGTGCTGATTCATCCCTTCAGCTTCAAGCAGCCTGGCAGCTGGCACGGGGCTGGCTCCAGGTGCCAAGAGAGGCGGCAGGCTCCTTGCCGCACCGCTCCGTCTGCAATGCAACTGCAGAGGGGGAGGGCAGAAAAGAGTTCATCCCGCAGGGGCTTGGTGTGAACCAGGCTGCGTGGGACTCAGCGTACCAGCAGAACCGGCTGGGCCCGGCCTGCCTGCCTTAAAGAGGCCGCCTTGCCTTAGGCTGACAGCAGCAGCAACGCAGCCGCATTTGGGATGCTGGCTGCCTCTTGCTGCTGGTTTTTTGCTCCAGCATTTTTCATCAAACCTTTTACGGCAAACCTTCCTGGCACGTTGCAGTTAAAAGACAGCCTGGGATTTGGGATGAGCAGATGGTTGCGCTGGGGTTTCCAGCAAAAATGGGGCTGGAAGAAAAGGAGGCGTCGGGGATTTTGGAGCAAGGAACACAGCAGGCAGGCGATGTTCTCCAAAGGAGACAGCTTTCTAGGCAGGGTCCAAGATCCCCCACCCCCTACACAGATCCAGGCAAAACCCCAACCTTCATAACTCAACCCCGTTTCAGTTTCTGCACTGCGCGTGGCTCCTCCAGGTGACAGCTGGAATCAGCAGGCCCCGGGGATGCTGCGAAGGGCCCGTCCGGCTCCTGCTACCCAGGCCCAGGTCCCTTTGCCTCTTCCTCATCCCCCACACATCGGTCCTGCAGGCTCCCTCTGTGGGGGGACCCGTCTTGCGGTGGCCGTGGCCGACCTGGTCACCGATCAGCGCTCTTCTGGGAGCTGGGTGTGGGGCCGGCTTTGCCTTCACCTTGAGTACTGGGGTTTTGCATTCGGTCCCTGCTGATGGACGGTACCAGCCGAAGCATCCATCCACCGGTGCACAGCAGCAAGCGTGCGTGCTTGGCAGGGAGAAGAACAAAATCGAGGGTCACTGTCCATCCGGCTGCTCCTCTCTGGGGCTAATAGGGGACCCCCCTCAGGGCTATAATTCCCCCCCCACACACACACTTTCTGTCTACTCCTCATGTGCCTGGGCTCCTGCCTGGAGCTGTGGGAGGCCACGATGCAGCCTGCTGTGGGCACCAGTAGGCAGCTTTCCCTGCAGGCCAGGTGCCCCCCAGGGATGGGCTGGGTAGGAGATTGTTAAGACGTCTCTGTCTGGTCTCATGCCACTGCTCCTAATCGTTACCCTGGCCTTAAACGGCCCCACCCCAGCTACGGGCACATGCCCCCGCCTTAGCTAATGCCAGCAGCGTCTGCAGCCCAGCTGCCTGCCAAGCTTGTTCTTTCTCCCGCCTGCGCTGGGCTGAGCCTGACTCCTCCTGATCTGCACATGCTGCCAGTCAGGCCAGCAAAGGAGAAGCCAACAGCCAGCCCCTGGTCCCCCGTGGGGAGAGCCAGCGGGTGCAGCAGTGCTATTATGGGAGCAGGGTTCAGCATCAGCCCCAGGAAGCCTGACACAGTGACATACCCAGACACCTGACAGCCCTGGGCGAACTTTTAGTATTGGGCCAGAGATCACAATAATAATAATCGAACAATGTGAAAAAAATTACTATTTTTTGGGCCCCCTTTCTGCCCAGCCGCCCGGTTTGCCCATGCCTGCGTCCAGGTCTGGCCTGACACCCTTGCACAGGTCAGCGGCTGCTCCTGCCCAGCCCGGGCAAGGGAGCATTCAGCACAGCTCAGACGGGGCCAAAAATGAGGTAGGCTGCACGTTTCTCCACCTGCTATCCCAGACCCTGTCCACCTCCCTGTGTGTACACCATTTTCTTCCTTCAGCAACACGAGGGCACAGAGTTCCCTCCACCTGTTTCAGTCGATGTGTCCTGTTGGCCGGGCAGGGAAGCGTCGGTGAGCTGGGCACCGGGTGCCGCCAAGCCCAGCTGGAGCAGCAAACAGCGTCGGGTTTGGGCCTGCACGTACGATGCCCACCGAAGGATTTGGGAGCATCTGTAGCCCCAGGCGGAGGTGGAGGATGCTTGCTGGTAGCAGGGCCACACGTGGCTCTTGAATGACTCACAGATTTGGAACTGATTTAGCTGATTTGACACGAAAAATTCTGCTTAAAAAAAAAAAAGGGTCACATGCAGCTGGCCCAAACTTGCCCTGTGCCGTCACACTTGCATTAGTACATGCCACACATACACACTGGGCTTTCCGACTCCCTTCCTCGCTCTGCTCCCCCTGCCCTGAGACCTTGCAGCTTTTGGGCGTTGACATCACCCCGTCTCCCAGCTGGGGCATCTCCAGCAGCAGAGTCCTGCTTTCAAACCATTGGACCCGGCTGTCTCCTCTACCCGAGCACCTGGACACCACGGGCCTGGTGCCACGTGACGGGAGCTGGGGCAGGGCTGCTATAGGAGGTCCCACTAATGCACCCCACGTGAGATCACTGCCCCCCTGGATCTGCCTGCTCTCCTCTGTGCCAGCGCTGCAGGGACAGATGCCGTCTCGCAAGCCAACGGGGGACTGATCTGGAGGCCTCCAGAGCTAAAGGCCCAAGCCGTTTCAACCAGAGCTCGCGGGTGAAGGCTTGCAGGTTGGCACAGCTTGGGGGAGCCCGTCACTGGTGCTCACCAAAGAGTTATGCTGGCTGGTGTCTGCCTTGGCATCGCTGCTGAGCTGGCTCTGAGACTGGACAGAACTCAGTGCTACAATGACACAGAGCAAGAGCTTTGAATGAGCACGTGGCTTCACGGCCCCTTAGTAAAAACCGCCGCCCAGCAGAGAGATGAGGCTGGACACGGCCCCTGGGCATTGCTGCAACCAGTGATAGCTCTGGAGCAAGCAGCGGAGGGGGGCTCGGCTCCTGCCTGGGCATCGACCAGCACATTGTCCAGTCTCGGCGCCATTAACATCAGCGGCAGTAGCTGCTTGAGGGCCCAGCTATGATCAGCGCCCTGCTGTGCCGGGTGCTGTACCTGCACACAGGGAGTGACAGGGCCTGCCTTAAAGCACCGACAGTTCAGGCCGAGAGAGCGGGAGAGGAGCTGGAAATAGGGGACTTGACCAAGGGCAACCAGGAGGACAGTGGCAGAGCTCCCATCTCACCCAGAGCGCTGGGGCAGGAGCTGTGTAGTTACCCCTGGTATGCGGCGGGGAGAAGAGGGGGCAGTGTCCTGGCTCAGCCCCTCACCTGAGCTGTGACCAGGCTCAGCCTTTGCCAGGCAGCCGGCACAAAACAGCTTTTCACGGGCAAGCTAGAAAGGGGCCCCGTGGGGAAGGGGAGCAGCAAGGAGGCAGCCTGGAGCGAGCAGCGAGACGGGGGATAGAGACGCTCTGTGACGCTTCTCTCCCTGGCCCCGCGCCCGCCTGCAGAGCAGCTCAGAGGCTCCTGTGTGCACCGAGCTCCCACCGGGCACCACAGACAAGGTCCCTTTCTCTGGCCGGTGCCGAGGCACCTGCGGCCGGGGGGCTGGAAGGTAAAGGAGCCCCCAGCCAGCGGCTGGATCCCCAGCAGCATGCGGTGACCGGGCACAGAGGCTCCTCACGTCCCCTCTGGCCTGGCTCGCACAGCCCAGCTCCAGCACGCAGGGGCCAAGGTTGGCAGGTGTATCCAGGCTGTGGGCACCAGGGGTGTCTCGCACTCGCGGCCCTGTTCGCACAGAGGCACGGAGCAACCCCAGCTGCAGCAGGCTCCCGTGGGATCTGGGGGTGCTCAGCCCCTCCGAGCAGCTCGGATGAAATCCTGCTTGAGCCGAGACCTGGGAAATCCTGACTGCGCGGCGAGAGGAAGCAGGGATTCACCGCTGACGCTCACGCGGCTGAAACAAGGGACACACACAAAGGGATGATGATCAAAACACGCCCAAGGAGGCTCTTTTCTAGTCGCTTGTGGAGGAGGCTGGTTGCAAAGGGGACAGGTCCCTGCATTAGTGTTAAAAATGGCAGTTTGGGGGGCACCCTTCAAGCTAGGCCTGCCGAAGCCTCCAAATGCTGTAAGAGGAACAGAGCCGGGACAGCCCATGCATAAAGACCCTGTCCCCTTTTGCATCCGCCTGTGAAAGCCGAGCTGCCAGGTGCTGACCGTGCACAGCTGACCGAGGGTCTCCTGCAAACATTAGTGGTTGGAGAAGTGAGCTAGCGGGGTGTAAAGCCTCTGGGGAAGGTTGGTGTGCTTGGAGGGGCCAGTTTGCACAACACGTGGCATTATCATGCCCAGCCTGGATCGTGGATGCTGCAGCTCTCCCCCCTTCCTGTGCCAGGTGCAGTCTCAAATATAGTAAACTAGTAATTTTTTTCACATTGTTCGATTATTATTATTGTGATCTCTGGCCCAATACTAAAAGTTTTGCCGCAAACTGCGGCTGATGTGGAGGTCTCAAGAGCAAAATGCATGAGCCGCTCCAAGAGCTACTAGGTGCTGGTTTGGAGCTTGGCGGCCAGGCTTGGGACACAAAGGGGAGCCTCTCAGGCCTTGCTTGCCCTGGCCAGAGGCTGGCCTGGGCCTCCGCCGTGGTCCCTCTTCTCTCCATGCCCAGCTGCACTGCCAGAGTGTTTCCCATAGAGCATCTTGTCCTTGAAATCTCCCTGCTGCCCGCACCTCTGTCAGAGATGAAACGTTTCATGGCCACAGCCGGGACCTTGGCAAGGAGGTTTCCAGGGGCCAGGGTGGACATGCTGGCCTCTTGCAGGGCGAGAGAGGGAGACCAGCATGAAAGCCCTGTGCCAGCAGGCCTGGCTTTGTCCCCACATGAAGGAAAAAAATTGAAGTTGCCGAGGAGAAGCGTCCCCAGCACCAGATCCAGGCTCAGACTCGGACAGAGGGACCGCGGGGAGGAGAGCAGCCTGCAGCCCTGCTCCACGCAGCCCAGGGAACGGGGATGCAGCCGTGCCGGGTCCTGCTCCGCTTGCCCAAACCATCACGAGGGGACACCTTGGAGGAAGCAGCAGGGCAGTCACTGCCCCTGCCCTCTCCAAGCTTGAGCCAGAGCCCAGGGATGCGCCATTGTGAGCGTGGAGATGGGCTCTGCTCCCCACTCCCTGCCTGCCCTTGGTCATGTCACTTCAGCCACCGGTTCAAAAGGCAGATCTCAGCACTAGGCTGTCTCCTCTCCTGCCATATGTCATCACCAGTGCCAGCACGGAGAGACCTTTCCTTCCTCGTTTCACCTGCCCATCGCAGCTGAGATCTGCCAACCCCCCACGCTGCTCTGGGCTCACCTGGGGCAGCCACCTCCCATCCAAAGAGGCAGGAGCTGTTCTGGGCTCATTCTTGCAGCTCTGATGTGGCTGGGGGGGCC
>NW_005842286.1:441228-490366 GCF_000455745.1 Alligator sinensis
AGCCTGAGGGGCCCAGCCTCTGCCACTCGCCAACCCAGGGCTGCACCAAGGCCTTTGCAAGGAGCCAGATCTCAGCAGGTGTGCTATGATATGAGGGGGTACACCCTAGCTAGCCGGCTCATTAAGCAGAATCAAGGCCACCGTCCTTAATTGATAAGGGTGGTCATCCTAGGCACCGCGTGAACATGCAATGAATGGGCTGTCTCCAACCCCCTTGGATCACTGGAGCAAGAGCCTTAAATGAGAAGAGGCCATACAGTACGGCCTGGGACCAAAGCAGAGGTCAATTGATGGCAGAAGGTAATGACCAGCTTCAGCATGGTCTCCTGGAGATCAAGGAACCTCCTGTCCTGTCCTTCTCTGCAGGGGAGACACGGTGAGGCTGGGCCTGGCCCTTCAGAGAGATTAGCATGGGCACAAGTGTGAGGAGGAGTCAGCAACACGTGGAAGCAGAGGCAGCTCCTTCTCGTATATCATTAACCTGGGGAACTCATCACCACAGGATGTTGGGAGGCCAATGCCTTAAAAATCATAGAAAATGGGGGTTGGAAGGGACCTCAGGATGTCCCATCTAGTCCAAACCCCTACTCATACCATCCCCACCTACATCATCCCAGCCAAGGCTTTGTCTGCCTGGGTTTTAAAAACTTCCAAGGATGGAGACTCCACCACCTCTCTGGGAAACCTGTTCCAGCGCTTCACCAGCCTCTTTGCAAGAAAGCTTTTCCTAATCTCTAACCTACTACTTTTCTAGCTGCAACTTGAGACCTTAACGCAGGTCAAAGCAGGGTTTGGACCAATTCTTGGAGGAAAAGCCCATTGCTAGGTGCTGAACATGGCCAATAAGGGGGGCAGCATCCGAGTCAGACCTTCCTCAGTCTCAGCCGGCCGGAAGGGGACAGGAGCAGGGGGTGGGAGGTTTTGGACGTGCCCCGTTACTCTCCCAATTTTTAAAAAAATGGTGTTTCAGGCCAAATCAGCCCAATCAGTTCCGAATTCGTTTGACTGAGCAGAGCTCAATCATTCAAGTCTGTGCGGTGCTACCACCGGCAAGTCTCCTCCCTCCCAGACTCTTCAGCCTAGGGCCTCAGATGCTCCCGAATCCATGGCGGGCATCCTATGAGCAGGCCCCAAGCCCAGAAGTCTTGGGGGTTCAGATGCCACCAAGTCTCACTGGAAGTGCGATGGACAAGTCTCCCCCCTCAACTACACAACACTATTCAAATTTATTTCGGCCTGGTAAGTATTTGGTATTTCTCCTGCCAGGTCAGTAACAGGATTAAGTTTATTAGAAAATGTTAAGAATCATAGAACAGAAATCACAAGGCAATGTGGGAAACACAGAGATCTGAACCAAAAGGCCAAGCAGCGGGTTTACCCTCCCACGCAGCATCCCGACTGGATACAAGGCTTGATGAACCTAGGGTAGGACCCAGGGAGCAGCCGCTCTGCGTTAACGGGAGGCTTTGCTCCAGCACACAAGAGCTGCTTCCAGTCTTTTCTGAGCGTCACCACCCTTGCTCCTGAGCAAAGGTCCGGGAGCCCACAGGGAATCAATGGCTATTTTAAATGCTTCCCAGGTTCAAATCTCACAGGGTTTTTAGCCAAGCCCCTGCAGTGCGAAGCGGCCGGGCTCCCAGCCCGCAACACCCTACCACATCCATGCTGAGTGCACCAACAAGCAGGGGAGGCAGCACCACCTCGTGGAGACCTCGGATCAGAACTGGAGAAAAGGGGGCTGCTTGTTCTGCCCCGTCCCCTGCAGAAGGGTCCCCTAACTAGCTGCTGGGAAAGCTGCGCCACGTCTCGTTTTATGTGCTGGGCTGGCAGTGGCAAAGGGCTCCCCTGGCCTGTTGTCCAAGTACAGCCCAGGCCAGGTCAGCTTCCCCACGGATGCTGCAGCGAGGTTGCAGGCTGGATCTGTGCAGTCGGGAGCTCCCTTCTCCCAGGGGACTGGGCAGCAGCATGGTGGAGCTGGGATAAAATCGCTTTTTGATACCTGGACACCGTTGCGAGAGATGTTGGGTGTTTGCCCTGAAAAGACAGCAGCATAACGCTCCCCCTGCCATCTCCTAAGCCCTGGGGTTTAGTCAGATGGGGCTGCCGCTCCAGAGTCATCCTCACCGCTCCCAGGGCAGCCCTGGGCAAGCTCCCTGTCCTCCCTGCATGCTCTGGCTGACAGCTTTTCCTGCTGGGTGCAGATGGCTCTAATGCTTCCCAGGCCTTTGATCACTCAGGACGGGGTCACACACTGGAGCAACCTGGAGACACGGTCATTCGTAGACCCCAGGCAGCAGCCGTATGACCTACAAAGGCCCAAATGCAATAACCTGCCCCCTTCCAGCAGATAGAGATGGCCATGAGAACATGGAAGTCTCTCCAGGCAGCCCAGGTTTGTCCCAAAAGCCATGGGGGTAGCAGCTGCACCTGACTAGCTAGACAGGGCCTAGAGATAGGAGCTGGTGGGGCCAAATACTGCCCTTGCCCTCAGTCAAGTGCCCTGAAGGAAGGCTGTGACCTTAGGGAGCTCCAGCAAGGGCTGAACTCTCCCTACAGATCAGTCCGGACCCTAAAGCGCCACAGCTCCTGGAGAGTGAAACACTGGATGTTGCCAGGATTTCTGTGCATCTTGGCTAATAGTGACTATGGGAACTGTGATGCGGCCTCAAGTTGGAAGGGCAATTCCAAGCTGGCCTACTACATATTTCTATTCAAACAGGTATCAGAGCAACGCCACAAGCAAAGAGCACGGCTGCACGTTGCCCTGGGTGGCAGGTGAATTTATATGAGAGCCGGACGCCAGATAAGGGAGTCTTAAAAGGGTGCTCGTCCTACAACCATACCTACTATCAGCCGAGTCTGACGGTACTTTCAGTCCACATGAACCTGGCTCTTTTGAGTCACTTGTCAGAAAGGATGCAAGCTAAATCGGGGTGGTGTCGGTCCTCCAGTCCCTTCCCACAATCCCCTGGGACAATCTCTCGTTTACTGTGAAAGGATCGAGGCAGCTCACCTTACGGCAGCACAAGGGATGTGGCTCCAGCTGTCTTAGCAATGAGCATCCCGAGTGATGACATGGCGTACAAGCGCTCCTAGGAGCTGCTCACTCTGAAAGGAGGACATGCCAGGAACCGCAGAAGTCATTCGCACGGGGTCCAGCCGGGGTCCCTTGGTAGCCGAGCACTACTAACTCTGGCCTCTCTTCATTGTGTATAAATTTTAGTGTTTGCTGCTAGATCCAGCAAGCACGTTTCACCTTCCCCGAGTCTAGACTTCATCCTTGTCCACCCACACCAGTAAGTGGCAGAATTCAGGGCTGTTCTTTGCTCCCCCGCCGCAGTCGGGCTCTCAGCACCTTGCCCTTACCTGTGAAATGGGCTAACCACTTAGCAGCCTGAGCTCAGCACCGCTCATGATCGCTTGGACTGGAGGCGGGAGACAGACCAGTCAACATATCGCAGCCCAGATTATTAACAGCCAGAGAGCCATGTTTATTACTTTCAGATGTTTCTATACAGGCGGCATGAACAATCAGGGGGGGGGGGGGGGGGGGGGGGGAAGCGGGGGGGGGGGGGGGGGGAAGGGAAGCACAAATTATGCAGAAAAATCTATTTCCCTCCCAGATGCATCCCTGCCCCGCTGGATCCTGGAGAGAGAAGGAAACTCAGAACATCGGAGAACACAAGAGACGCCCAGGGGTCACGAAGAAAAGATCCAGC
This sequence comes from Alligator sinensis, assembly GCF_000455745.1. Lineage (NCBI taxonomy): Eukaryota > Metazoa > Chordata > Crocodylia > Alligatoridae > Alligator > Alligator sinensis. The sequence continues at coordinate 444,948 of NW_005842286.1, forward strand.
AGGTTGGTTATGAGCCACGAGAGGCTGCGCACAGGGGCATGTCCGCCGCCTCTTCGGCCGTGGACACAGAGACGAAAATCCGACGGCTCGAGGGAAAGGAGGAGGTGGTGCCTGAGGGCTTTTCACAAGTGCTTTATTGTTGGTACGCCGCAGGAATGGACACCGAACAAGATCCTAACAGAACGAAGCTGGTACAGGGACAAAGAGGGCGCTGAGCACAGCCTCAGGGGAAATCAGTAGATATATATACTATATATGTATGTATATATATACACACATACATATACATACACGGTTTCCTTTTCAAATTACAGTACGTGATAAGAGGGCAGAGATCTACTCCTACTCTCAACCGCATGCACTTGACACTCGGGTTCATCAGAATAGCCACGAGCTAAGTGTCCCGCAGGCTGGGGGGCTACACAGGCAGTGTAAACCGTGCTGGGGAATGGCGAAAAGCTCAGACCAGGTGGGAGATCCCACCGAGAGAGGCAGCTTGGTGTGCAGAAGAGGGGCAGCTGTGGCTCAACAGCGGGGCACCCGGCTCAGGGAGATGGATGGGGTAGGCCATGGCAAGCCCAAGAGGTCACAATCATCCCTGACAAACCTATGCTCATTTTGGCCTTATGTGAAGCAAACACCAAAGTACCAGATCATCAGGAGTGCTCAGAGCCACCTGAACACTATGGGGAGGGTGTTTAGGGTTCGATGCTTTTGAGAATCTGCAGCCCTCTCCCCCAGAGCTTTTTGATTCGCATTAGAAACAGTGTAAGGAGACAGTGGACCAAAGCAAGAAGCAACGTGCTGATCGCCCCCCTCCCCGCCCCCCAGTCAGTCTGTGGGCAGGATTCAGCACGTGCATTGGTTCAATTCTTTCCCACCCCTGAATTCACTTGGTGCTTTCCTCCGATCTCTAAAAGCATCTATTTAAAGCCACAGGAGCAGTGATGTCACCAGAGGACGTGCTCACTGCATGCTCCAATGAACCAGAGCAGCCTCAAATGGCAATTCCTGATCCTGCTGCTCTGCTCGGGGGGTGTCAAAAGCATGCAGACTAGCACAGGGACAAGCATTCCCCATCCTGCCAGGATACTGTGCTCCAATGCCACCCTGGGGTGACCCAGAAGGGGGTAAGGGGGCAGATTATTCTGTAATGCCCCAGTTCAACTCTTAGCCCAACTACTGAGGTTCTCAACTTGATGCAGGAAAGGGACAAAGAACTGGGTCAGTTCCCAGGGGCCAAACAGAGAGCAGACAGCAGCAATTTCGCTCCCGCTAACACAGGCATCATTGGCAAAACCAGGGGGTTGGCAGGGTTGGCACCCCCGAGCCAGCCCCTTAGCTTTCCGAGTTGAGCTCAGCTTTGCAAAGCAAAAGCAAATGCAAACCTGCTGTGGCTAGAGCTCATCTGGGTGCATGTGCCCAGTACGGCATGTGGAGCTTGCTACGGGTCCAGAAAATCAGTAGCAGTGTTAATTGCTGCTGCTCCTGGAGCCATGGCAATTACCACTGCCAGTATTCCCCAAACAGGCCATACTTAAAGCAAGTCTGACCTGCTTTGCTGGTCCTCCTGCTAGCAGTCTGCATGGTCACTGCATGCCGCTGTGCTCTAGATCTGCACTGTGGCACTCGATTCTTATAAAAGCCGCCCAGAACAGTACAATGGACAGGAACATTTGAGCTGGCTCAGGTCTGATCCCCTTCCATGGTGTCGAAGTGGGTGACCAGGCCAGGTTGAGTGGAAAAGGCAGAGATAAGCCTTGAACAGAACAGCAAGCGTCATACGGCAACGCAATTCAACAAGCAACAAACAACATCAACGGGAGGTTCAGCTTTCATAAAACGCCAGTATTTCCAAACGCCAGATTAAAGTGACTGCTGCACATTGTACAAGTGAGCTCCATCGAGCTCTGTATTCTCAGGAACAAAACAAAACTGCACCTTGCTGCAAGAGCAGGATGACTTGTTTAATCGGTCCAGTGATACGGGGACCAACATGTCACTTAGCCTCTTCAATTTGGTTCAAGGAACCTGGGAGTTGGCAAAATTGGTCTTGATTTATTAAAGTTTGACTTCGGAAAAAAAAATATTAAATTAACCAGACCCCCTATCTTCTGCTTCCCACAAGCCAATTTTTCCTTTGTTAAATGTTTTATTGATGTTTTATCTAACACTAGTTGGAGAGACAAGGGAGACTGCTTAAGAAAAAATGCAATGTAAAAATGGTACTTTTCATCAGCATACCCATCCTCTGATACCTGCTGTTAATACAGGAATTGGAATCATTGTTGTGAGTGCAAGACTGCAGGTGAGAGGGATTTCCCTGATCCCCCTCCCCGTTTAATCAGCTTCCCAGCCGAGAGACCTGTTTTCCTTTTGTCACTGTGCAGTATTTTTCCCTGCAGTTTGCATTTTTATCTGATCACAATACACCTCCATCTGTAGTAGTGACGCATTTACGGCTTATTGCAGAATGTCACTAAGAAAATCGCAGCAAGGTTTCTTCGTGCCGCAGCAGGCTCACAAGAATTCATTGAGTTCTCCCAAATCTTCAAAAAATAACCCACCCCCATGCCACAGTGATGAAGGCAGGAGTCTGTTTTTCATCAGCTTGGTTCAGATGCCAGCGAGGACGTGCACTGCCGCAAGTCAGAGCTTGGAGAGCTCCACAAGAGGCTGGGAAGTATTTATTTTTCATCACTACGGTCAGGATGCAACAACAAACAATACTTCTGGGAGTCAATGGCACAGTGCTTGGAGACAAAGTCACTCGCTTCTCATGTGGTGCCTAAGGGAAGGGCTAAATGGAAGGGATTTTGTCTTCTCAAAAGCTTGAGTGGAAAGGCCAGCACTAGAGGTCGAATGTGGGGTTCCCTGACTGTGGCTGCTGTAATCACCCAGGACCAGATTCCACAAGGTATCTGGGCACATGCATGAACCAGACTGTTTGCAAGCTTGCAATCAGGCACGGGCTTCGTGAGTCAAGACCTCTGGTCAGCACCCCATGGCAATGGCTTTACTTCCTACCCTTGCCAAGGACTGGGCAACTATAGCCCTCTGAAGAGAATCTTGCAAGACTGAGCTACAGGCATAGGTGAAAGGAAAGCTTGCTTTTTAGCTGAAACAGATTCCAAGTGATGGGTAACCACGATACTCCCGAGGAGCCAAAATCAGAATGGACCAGGCTGGGGGGTGTTACTAACCAAGCAGAACTGTGTAGCCAGCACTGGGGGGGAGGGACGCCAAGACAGGGAGTTCAAAATTGCTTCTTTAGTACCTGAGCCTAAACAGCTGAAGTATGCAGAAAATGCAGAGCCCAGCTGGAATGGGACAGCCCAGCTTCAAGTCCAGAGATTTTGTGCTCAGATGTGTGCAGGGGGCCCAGTGAGGGCACAGCTAATGAGTCCAGTGCTCACACAGCCAGTGGGAGGAAGGGAGCAGAAGTCCTCCCACGCTCCACTGAGTGCTACCTGCTCTTCGAGCCACCTGCCCTGACCAGCATCTTACAAATGCAAAAGGGTTTATTATGGTTCTCATCCCAGGAAACATTGGCAGCCAGCTATTACAGAGGGCATCAATAGATTTACACTGCTGTACAGTGTCACTGGAAGAGTGTTTGCCCCCCCAGCATGAAAGGGTTAAGGATCAATGACCTCTCTTATTAGCCCAAGGACGCCCATGTGACAAAAGGCTCCTGGTACCCCATGTCTATTGCTTCCAAGAGGGATTTCCGAGAAGAGAAGAATTCAAGCCAATCCGGGCCACTCTGCACCTGGAAGACAAGTGCTCTGTTCAGCTACTGCATTTACAAAGGAAACACAGAAGCGGACTGATGTATGCTAATGACCATCCAGCAAAGAGCGATTCCCCCACAACACACTCTGCAGGGCCACACATGCACGCACACATGGCAAACAGCTGCTCAGGCTCCAGCAGCAGAGTGGCAGTGTGATTTAACCCCCCAGCCCCAGCTCAGCAGCCCATCCACTGCCCCCTCTGCATCTTCTCCTCCAGAAGGTGCCTAGGGCCCCAGCCTCTGCTCAGTCACATGCAGTAACAAAACAGAAACTCCTCAGGCAGAAAACGGGTTTTAGTCTGTCCGTGACAGATCACAAATTACTGGTCCTGTTTTGCCTTCCCCTATATATAAAGCAGCCCACAGCCACTGCTCCATGAGTGGCTGTCAGAGAATGAGTTACAGAAGCCATTTCCTTCCCCAGAGAATCTAGGAGTGAAATGAAAGTGCAGAGGGAGGTGGGGTCGTCAAGGTCCCACATCCACAGTGCTGCTTGCAGTACTCAAAAGGAAGGGAGACTCAGTCCAATCGACACCCCCACCCCCATCTTTATCTTAAGACTGGCCTTGGTAAAAGGAAACCCTCAGCTCTTGAAGAAGCTGGCTCTTTACATGCTTAAAAAGGAAACAAAACCAAAGCCATCCAAGGGGGCATTTCAGTGATGGCTCCAGAGGAATGTGGGAAGCCTTTGGATTTGATGCGACACCCTTCAAGGTCTGCCCACATAAAACCAAAGCCATCCCAGGGCGCATTTCAACGTGACTGTTCAACAAAGCCTGAGAGTTCATGAAGAGAGGTGCTGTACCAATTGGGATGTCAGGTCACCTTTCCTTGCAGCAGCAGAGCGCAGCCCACTTCCCAGAGACAGAACACGCCTCGCAAGGTCTTGGGTATGAGCTGCCTCCTGGCAAGGACACTCCTAGCCATTGACACGCCTCGGAGAAACTAGTTCTACAGAATGAATCTCACACCAATTTCTCATCATTGCTGAACTGGGTGGATGGAAAGGGTATGGATACGTCACAGTGGCCTCTGGTGCAGTTTATTTACAACGGAGCTCAGTGCTGGAGAATGTCGGGGTATTAACAGGCAGGAAACACGCTGGGAGGGAAAGGAGAGAAGAACAGTAAAGCATTAAATCCCAGACCTCAAGATCCACCCCACCAAAATCACTCACAAGTGAGTGTAAAATGAACACAAAGGATCTATCATGTACACTGGATCTACACAGGAAACATTGCTCTGATATGCAGTGCTCTGTCACTGGTTTTACCCTGCTCTATATAGCTGGCAGCTATGAACTGCTGTAAGTGTAGCAATTTACCCATTTCTCACATCCATCACCCTGGCAAAAAAAAAAAAAAAAAATTGCCTTGCTTTCTGGCAATTCATGGCGGGGAGAAGGAAATGAGATTACTATAAGGAACAGAGCATAAGTTTAAGAAGCAAAATAGGCAGCTTTGACTCTTAATGAGGTGTTTTTGCTAGGGTTGCCTACCAGAGGACACACGCAGCAAATCATGTCCTGCCGTGATTAATAGCAAACACCAGAGTGGCATTTTGGAGACATTCTCCACCAGATCAAGCACCTTGAAAGGAGGCAAATGATGGGGCCCAGATACAGTGATGGGGATATGCTTCCTCACTACGCAAGACTTGGTCAGGCTTGTAGCTTCCCTCACCTCCAACATTAAATGCTCTGTTAGTCCAATTAATAATTTAGTAGATGAAAAGTTGAGACAAAGGAATTTTCACATCCATACAGCACCACCTGTGGTTTAAGCTGTAGGCTGTAGGTTTACATACTGCTTGCAGCGTTACATAAAAGCTCTTGGCCAACTCTTACTTCCCGTCACCTCGATCTCAGTCCTCTGCTGTGCCAAAGTGTACACAGAAAAAGCAAGACTTCCAGTAGGGGAAAGGAAGAAGACTGCACAGCCCCAACCCCCACAGATCCTTACCACTGGAATCCACCGATTGGTTCTGTAAACCTGTGCCGGATCAAGAAAGTTGCGACAGCTTCAGCAACCTGAAGGTGGGGGAAAGAGGTCACAGTTCACTCAACTTGAAGCTCTAGCTGTTCCACACACAAGTCACCTGCCAAATCAGGCTTCTTTCTGTAAACAGTTTTTCCAACATTTCTGTACAGAACTGCCACACAGAAGAGAATGGAAATTACTGTATTAGACCACGAAGACAGAGGCACTGACTATACAGCCCTATGCGGTCAAATACAATGGAAAACAGAACAGTTTTCACCATCTCCTTTCGTGTCAGTAATCCTATGGCATGATTTCTCTCTCCAGCAGGTAGAGTCAGGCAGAATTGTTAGTTAAATCAGCATGCCTTTAAGCAGCAACTGAGGGCATCAGATTGATGGTAGTAATAATACATGGCCTTTAGTTTGCACTTTAATAATGATGCTTCTTCCAAACATCTCATTGTGAGCGGGAACGGGGCAGACTGGGGCACACAGAAGTTAAATGAATCAAGGCCATGTGGGAAGGCAGTGGTAGAGGTGAGCTTGGAACTGTGCGCTCTGGCCACTATCCCACAGCACCATGTAAGCAGGATACCAAAGAGCCACTGTGCTTTGGCAGTATAAAAAAAACCCCACAACTGCTGATACTATTTATATCGGCTTCTCCAAAAACACGAACCACCCAGCTTTGATCACCTGACAACCAATGCTAAGAGCAGAAGCCTGCACTGGAGGCGGTGAGGGCTGGGGCGGGGGAAGATAAAAGAGCCAAGGGAGGGGAAAAGCCTATGATCACGTCACACCCTAGCTACTATATACTGTAGTCAGTCCCGCCACCCTTTGGCCTTGACACAGCTACAGCTGTAGTGTAGGTGGGACCTGGGTCTCTAAGAAAAAGTGTCTTTGACCATCTCATCTCTGAAAAGCAGCCAAAAGTGCCATGTGAATAAGCAGGCTCCCTGGCAGTTATGGTGTAGCCTTGAAAATCTATGCAAGTGATTCTCAACTGGTGTTTCTCAAGATCCCTGTAAGGGTGCCACAGTGTTTGGCCCATGTGTGAGGTAAGCCCCCTCCTTCCTGTATCCAGCGCTGCGCACCTGCCCCAGCCTCCTGCAAACCAGAGGCACCCATGGCTACTCCTCTGGGGACTCACCCTCCTAGGACTCCTAACTGCATGTTCAGCCGTGGGTGGGGGCAGACACAGGGCCATGTCTTTCAGCCTGGCTCATCCCATGCTCCTGGGGCCAGAGGAAAGGGACACAGAGGTAGATGGCTCCACATACCAGCTGACAATATCCAGAGGAGCAACTTCAGTAGCAGGTGCCACCTTTGTGCCCTCAGGCCAGGGGAAGGCAGAGGGTGAAGAGAGTGGGGCAAAGCGGAGTGAGGTACTGCCCCACCACCTTCACCTGACATCAGCCAGATCAGTAGTTCTCAACATTTTTAGCCTCAAAGTTGCTCCCATAAATTTTCTGAATTCAGATTCCAGTGCAGTGATTCTCAACCATGGCACTGCTAAATTCAGAAGAGTTGTGGAGAGTGCCTAGAGGCTGAGGAGCAATGATCCAAGTAACAGGATGTCAGCTGCATAAAAGCAACAGACCCCTTTTGCACCAAACTAGAAAGTGCCAGAGCCAAGATGGCTTGCAGGGCTTTGGAGCTCACCTTGTCCGGAGCATCCTCGTGGACTGCATGGCCGCACTGGGGGAGAACTTGCATCTGAAACTTTCCTACAGAACAAAGAAAGTCAGGGGAGCTGCTTTTAACTGGACTCATTCCTCACTGGCAGCAACTCAGGTAGATGCTACATGGGAATACAGAAGCCCATATACATCCCATGCTGGGATTGAAAACACTCTATGCTTTTATGAATGTTCCATCTATATAGTTAAATACTTTATAACTAAGCCTCGCTGTGTGCATCTACCTGCTGGGGGAAGTTGCATTTGACATCAGATGTCGAACAGCAAGATGTACAGAGTGGGCAGTTTCACTATGGGGCAAGAACTGGCTTCTTCATTCATAGATCCTGCATGATCAAACTAGAACGCTCTCCAGGGAGCAGGAAGGTAACTAATTATCTCTGAGCACTTTGAATTGAAGGTGGTTCCACCTTCCTAGGAGGAAGGCGACCGTCAGACCTACCATGCCATGATCTTCCAGTACCAGAGTTCCAAAGAAGCCAGTGATTGGGGACTTGAGCTGACAGTCAACCATGACCTGACATTTCGTCAGCACCAGAGAAGGAGAGGATTAGTTTCATCTGGTATCAAGTAGGAGCAATGGGATGACACAGAAGAATCAGCAAAAGCTTCCTAATGGCAGGATGTAGCACTCATTTTGTGATCTAAGACTGGGGAATGAAACCTCATCATTTGAAACATTTAAAAGCTGAGCAAAAGAGACGGCCCTGCCAGAGAGATCTCAGCTCCTTTGTCTCCCATTAGCATGCAATCACTAGGGACTGCACTGGTACTCTGGGGGTTAATTAAGTTCGTTAATACTCATTTGTCTCAATACAGACTGCTCCCGTTGAGGATCGTTCCAGACACCCTCCCTAACGTTTTCAGCCACAGCAACAAGCAATCATCCAAAAGAGCATTACAGCACTGCTCAGTATTTACCTTGCATCTGTCCAATTGTTAGGTCTTTATCCAGCCTGTCAACGCCTGGAATAAAACAAACAAATGCTTTGGGCAGAAGCCAGGGAAAGCGTGTCTAGTCAGGCTCTAAGGTTTTGCACAGGGTGTTTGGTGTGAAAAATGGGATGGAAACAGCATGCTGGCACCCACTGGAACACTTCACTGCTTAGCAGGATAGATAGTAAAGGGACAGGAGAGGATCCATGCTGGAGACTGAGGGATCATTCATTCACCCTTCCAGCCGTACCTCTAAAAAGGGCACGTAACATGGTTGGATTCAGTCTTCCCTATCCCAGGCCACTGAGTGTGGACTCTTTCACTTTTGGGCCACAAGTTTGAATCCAGCCCTGATCTACAGTAAAAAAAGATACTAGTACTGGGCCCTGGGCAACAAGCTGTGCTTCAGTCCTGTTCTGAAACATTACCTTAAACATACAACCAAACCACCTTCCTGGAGGCCAGAGCATCTGGTATAAATAAGTCTCCCCTTGTACGTTGTAAAGAGAGAAACAAAAGGTCTCAATGGACTTTTCCAAGGTCTCTCCAGGAACGTAGAGAGGCCAGAATAGAAGCTAGGCCAACTACCCCTAGGCCAGAGTTTTACCTACAGGTTCACCCTTCTCTCCTCTAAACAGCTGAACGCAGCCACAGGGAATGATTACTTCAAACCAGGGCTGTCCATACTTCCAGAGGGGCTGGGGACCCAAATCCCCTCCCCACACCCCATACCAGGAGCCCAGAGGCTGCAAGTTAACCCCTCACAGGCTGCATGCCAGCAGGACAGCCCTGTTTTAAACCACATTTCAAATAAAGCAGCTCTCACTCACTTGAAAGAGGGAGGCACCTACCTGCTAAAAGCAACAGCTTTGGAGTAGGACAACCGAGGAAGAGGTTGGATAATCCCCTAAACCACCCATCCCAGTACTTTTCTGTTTTCGACAGTTCAATTCGCCATGTGTACGGGTGCTCCTTCTTAGTCTGCAGGGGAAACGCAAAGAGCTCAGTGTTAGCATTCCACTGACAGCAACCTGTGCAGAATAAATGTAGCTGAGTGCCCTCTAGGGAAAAAAAAAAAAAGTGAGCACTGAGACAAATGCTGACAGCTAACATTGGCTTGTCCACCACAAGTGAGGCTAATGGGACAGCATCACCGACTGGCCTCTCTCATTCCTAAGCGTGCTTCCTCCACAATACAGCTGCAGCATGTTAACTGGGGAAACGAGCAAGAAGTCCGTGCATGTTGCCTCTAATGCAGAAAGCAAGGGGAGCCTGGAGCTTCCAGGTCTGTTTTGTACTAGAAATGAGATACACATGCACAACTCTGGGACCTGTCCCTCAACAAAGCCTGGGCGAGATACGGGCACCTGGTGCAAAGCTGTAATACCCTGTAAAATGGTTTCACCCAATGGACTAGGATGATTAGATCTTGGTGGTCCAAATTCCCCTGTGAGGAACAGTGAGGCCTTTATAAGATGCAGAAATACAGTTGAGACAAAGCATGAGCAACTCTTTAAAACAGGTTGTTAGGAACCTTCCTCCTTCAGGAGAGAAGTCCTCTTCTGGACCAAGCCCATGAATATCTGGAAATACCATCAAGGGATAACTCAAGGTGTAATCAACTGCACAAGAGCAAGACAAAGTAAAAGCCCTGGTACAAGCCAAAATGTCACTGCAGTTGCTTCTGTTTACAGTAAGGCTAGTTACTCTTTTGGGGATAACTTCTGTATGTCCCCCTGGAGGGCACGCTCTTGGCTGACCCCCATGGTTGTCTTCTTGCTCCCTATAGTGTCCAGATATCCTTAAGATGGAGACAAACAAAGATGTGAATTATATTCAAGTATAAAGAGAGAAATGCGTACCTCTGTGTCATCTTCCTTCTTCCGTTTATTAACAGATCCTCCTCCTTCCTCATCTTCCTCCTCCTCCTCCTCTATTATCCCCTCCACTATGGTTTTGGGGCCCTCGGGACTGGCAGCCCCTTCACACCTGGTAAAACAGGAGCAGAAACTGAGCATTTTTCTGTTTTGAAAAAGACTAAGGATTTTAAGAGAAATGAGCCACACCAGTAAGATACAGAAAGTACACCGCTGAGCCAGGGGACATGGCTGACCTGAGAATCAGTCAGGTAAAGATGGGGGTAGGGGTCAAGTCATGCAAGCAAAATCAGCTTCCTTATAACACAGTCGGATAAAAAAAAAAAAAAAAAAATCACACTGGACACATCTAATTCCTTTTGTAAGCATCATTGGTTACAATGCAGAAAACAGATTAATCACTACCAAAAAAACCCCCCATATCCAGAAAGCAACAGACAAGCATTTCACAGTACAGACCAGCAGTAAAATGGGAAGTAAAAAGGCTGCACTTAGTTGAATTGGCAGAAAGAATTCAGAGGTCAAATTTCGGAAGGGGTATCCAAATAACAGTGTTTGTTTAAACATAGCTTTGCATGAGTAAACTGCTCTGCCCTGGTAACATGCCAAATGCAAATATGCCACAAGCACAAACAGTAGCTAGAACAATTTTTTTAAATATCCTCGATGGGTAATAACATTTTATCAGAATGGATTTCTGGCTAGAACTTTACTGAACTGTCGTGGGACCTTTGATGGCTGTGAATTGTTTAGTGTTCCTATCACTACTAACTAGAGCCTGCTGTGTCAAAAGGAGAAGCTGGCATTTACTAAAATAAAGATAAGTCATTTTTCAGCATATTTATAGCCTGTTATAAAGTTGAGATCATAACAAAAAAAGAAAAACAATCCTTCAGGTTTTCTTAAGGCAGAACCTACTGTTTGACTTGGCCAACCATAGAAACTCTGGCAGATTCGAGATTTCTGATCTGTCCACTTTTCACACTAAGAAAAAGAAGCGAAAAAAGTTACCATGCATCAGGGGCTAAATGTGGTGTAACATTATTATGCATCAGTCTATCACCACACCCAGTAATACAAGAAACAGCTCAGATAATTTCTCCAGTTCATCCCACCAGCAATCCTTTTGAATGTTGCCCATGGGGCTAGAGTTAAGGCATAAAATCAGCTATCTACTTTTACAATTCACATATCACTGTGATAGAAGCACCTCATAAACATAAATTAATTCACCTTCACACACTGTCTCAGAAGGTAGGGAAATATTATTATACCCACTTTATAGAGGGGCGTACTGTGCTGGTAGTCAGGCAGAAAACCCAGGTCTCCTAAGCTCCAATCCAATGTCTTCTCACTCAGAAGACCACCCCTTCCCTTCAAGAGCAGCTGCAGAACTGACAGCACAATAAAGAGGAGGTCTGAACACAACCAGGCACATTACCTCCATTCAATTGCGTTCTCAAGCGACTTGAATGTTTTGGGACGACTCCTCAAAAAATTCTGCATGCTGTTCAGCGCGTCCATGGCTGTACCTAAAAACAAGTACATCTTGATTTCAAGTAAACAGACTGTTTGAGAACATCCTTTCAAGGGTTCTCAAAAGCCCTTTTATGACACAGAGTCAATTGTGGGTAGGAGGGTGCTGTGACAAATGTGAGGATTTATGATAACTTAAGACCGTTCATCTTGCATTTCCAGGCTATGCACAACTGCTCTACACCATCTTTCACATATCTGGTTTCCAGTTCAGGAAACTTCTTAGTTGGTTTCCCTCATCCCCATTCTTAATAGGCCACATACATAATAACTCTAGAAGCAGAATCTCTGTTAGCTTTAAAAGCATCAGGGTTCATGTCTTTGGCTGCTGCCATTAGGAGGTTAACATGTCATACTGACTGGGTCTAATATCCCAGGCCCTGAACAGTAATGATAATGCAATGACAGGGTATTCTGATTTCTACCTACCCATGATCCAGCTTCAAGAATGGATGTTGCAATGCAATCACAACAAATAAAATCAAATGGAAAAATTCCACCTATAAAAACTAAAAAGAGAGGACTAGGCTATAGTAATTATTTAACACTGAAGATGGATAGCCACTGGAGAGAAGAAAAACCCTTCATATGCTTAACAAGACAAGGTTTTTTACACTCACTGATGCAGTTAAGGAAAGAAGACAGACCACTGCAGAAGACACTGCCTAAGGGTATGCAAACTTACCTTCCACTACGTCAATCATGCAAAGGCCCAATAAACTTGGCACCAAATTGGATGCTGCTGTGTGTACGGCAATGGCTCCACCCATGCTGTGCCCAATTAGCATGATTGGAGGAGGCAGATCTCCATACATAGCTTCCACCACGTTTCCAATATCTCTAGAAAAATAAGAGGAAAAAGAACATTGCTTTTTTTTCTCTCTGATACATTTCTGAGGCAGATTTGTAGCAGGAGTACGGGAATAGAACGGAAAAATACTACCTAAAAACCCTTACTCTGAACCCTGTTTTCATAGTCTAGTTTTTTCCCCTCGGTGATATTCTTTGTATGCTACTCTTTTACTTTTTGGTTTGATCGTCTAATCCAACGTTAATTGAGACAGAAGCCTGCTATCTTATCATGCACACTTTCTATTCAGACACCGTATGGGAGGGGGGGCAATCACTCAAGCACAAGCTTAAGAGTGAACTCACTGTTTTCCTTAATAACCAAGGGCCTGCCTAAATGCCTTGACAGGTGACAGTAGACTAAGCCATTCAGTTCCAAGGGTTTGAAACACAAAAGGACCCAGAAAGGGAAACATGATGCATTTTCCTGCATAAAAGAATAAATCAGGGTCAGAAAGAGGGCATTCTGCTCAGAACCTCGATCAATGAGACAATCCAACCCTGACCTCAGGGCCGACAGATTGGGAATGCAGGAGAGAGGCAAAAAATTATTTCTTTCTGGAGTGTAGGCTGTTTGGGACAGGCACACTGGCTTTATACCACTCCCAGAAAATACCTAGTACACTGTCTTAGGCCCCTGGCAGACATTAAAATAATGATGCAATTGGGATCAGAAGACTTTTATGCCCCATCCCTAAAACTGCATGTCCTGACATGCCACATATGTATGGCAAGACATGCAAATGTTTGGGATGGGGCATAAAATACTTCAGTTCCCAATGGTGCGACTGCCAGGGTCAGACTGGGACCTCGGGTTGCCTCTGGCCTAATCCCATGGATCAGGCCAGGTGCAACTGTGATCCAGACCCTGGGGCTAGCTTGTGCCCAATCCTGAAGCTCAGCTGGGCAGCAAGATCAGGCACAGGGCACCCACTCCCCAGAGATCAGGCTGACAACAGTCCCATGACCCAGGGCTGTCTTGGCCTGATGCTGACAGCGGGCCAATTCTAGACCCGAGGTTGTCCTGACCCAGCGTGAACAATCAGTTGACTGTCAGCATTGGCTAAGGTAGCCCACATCTAGGACACATGCCATGTATTCAATTAAAGGCACCATACAAGCCATCCACAAATATGTTCTACATTTTAATGTGGAACATCTTCGGACCATAGGAAAGTAGGGCTGAAAGATACCTCACCAGGTCATCTAGCCCAGCCCCCTGCTCGAAGTAGGATCAGCCTTCTTTGACTAAACCACCCCAGGCAAGTGTCTGTCCAACTTGGTCTTGAAAGTTTCCAAGGATGGAGATTCCACAGCTCCTCTAGTCAACCTGCTCCAATACTTCACTACCCTCAAAGTCAGAAAGTTCCTCCTAATTTCCAATCTTCATTTCTCCTGCTACATCTGGAGACCACTACTCCCTAGTCCTGTCCCTTATGCTACGGAGAAAAACCCATCCCCAACCTCTCTGTCATCACCCTTCAGGTATTTGAAAACTGTGATCAAATTCCCTCTCAGTCTTCTCCTCTACAAACTAAGTAATCCAAGTTCTTTCAAACTTTCTTCATAAGTCTTGCCTTCCAAGCCCCCCCAAGATATTTGCACTGCTCCGTGCTGGATTCTTTCCAAACTGTCTACATTCTTCTTGAAATGTGGGTGGTTTGTGATTTTATTGGGTCAAAAATTCTCTGAATGCATGTCCTGTTGCAATGCATGGCTTAATTAACACATTAATGGTGCTATAAATGTGACATCTGCAAAGGCCCTTTATCAACATTCTTACACTGTACTTGTCATTGTAGTTATGCGAGTCCCTGCAAGTGCAATACAATAATATTACTGTATATTATAATATTATTATTTATTATTCAATCAATAATAAATTATTGTTCACAAGAACAGCAAAGAATTTCTTGGAAACTACAATTCAAATAAAAGCAGTGAAAAGCGGCCATCTTGGCTGAAAGTATTTGCCAGAGGATCTGGAAGTCCAGTTGCGTCTAATGCATAAAATACCAACAAGCAAGACTGATTTATTAGTCTTCTCTCCATGTCCAGCACTGATGCTGATTTAAGGTATGAACAAAAAGTTATTTAAGGATTATGAAACAGAAAAGTTGGCACTGAAATTTAAAAGGTGAATGCAGATAGCTTTCCAATCCATTTCTAGGAGGCGAGGCATGTTTAAAACTAAAGGGGAAGCCTATTTGTTTCTATGTAAGCGCTGCTCCAGATCTGAAAAATGATCACTACATATGGCATCTCCTCAGGACACTAGCACACACCTCAGAAGCTGATGAGTTATAAGCAGCAGCAATAAGGTGAACAATAAGTCAACACATATTTCACAGATGGCCTCCTTGGAACAAACCGTGAGAGACAGAGACAGTTACAATGTCCTTCAGCAGTAGTTAGGAGAATCTCTCCCCACTAAACGTGGGTATTATACAGTATTTTGAGGGGTAGGAAATTGCTTTTCTTATAGCTTATCCAAAGATGGGTTTGCATTCAAAAGCAAGTCACTAGTTTGATTAATCAGCTTTCTCTGTGCCTGTAAGTATCATTTTCTGCATTATATATTTTCTTGATGCAATGGTTCTGGATAGGCCATGAGTCATACTCAACCTTCACCCAAGGGAAAGAAAACCAACCCACATTACGATGAATCAAAAAGCATTATTCAAAGTGACAAGTGTTTTTCTCTTTAGTTTAAGTTATGCACAGTACACCCAGACAGTATATAAAGTAGGGCTATATAAAAGCAAGATCCTTAGCTGATATAACTCAGCATTGTGTGTGTTTTTAATGGAAAGAGATGGAAAAAATGTTAATGAGTAAACAACAATACCAAATTGCTGATTAGCTTTAACTGAGGGAGCCTGTAAACTAATTAGAAAACTGCTAATATAAGCTTACTGCACTGCAAATCTTAAACATTAATAACTTTTAAGCCATCCAAGGACTTTTCAGAGCCGCAAGATCTATAAAACACATCAAATCTGAAGTATCCATTGTCAACTGCTGGAGTTATGAATACAATGTCTGGCCAAACTGTTTTTACTTAAATCTTCCAAAACGGAAGAGGTAGAAACATCTAAAAGAGGGGTAAATTAGAATGCAATGCAAAACTGCATTTAAATTCTAGGTCTTCCTTACGCGACTGCAGCAAAACATCTCTTCATAAAAGAGAAGTCAAAGGTGGATAAAAACTAGATGAGACAGAGCAAAAAAAAAGAGGAAAGCAAAGATTTGGGAGAAGCCAATAAGCAAAAGGCTATGATAAATATGTGACTTTCCATACTTCGCCATTGTTTCTGCAGACAGGTCTTCAGGATTCCGGACTTTGGTTTCGCCTGCAAAACAAAACCAACAAAAAGATAAAGAGACGTGATTTACAAACCAACCAACCAACCTTCAGCCTCCTCACAACTTACTGAAACAGCAGGGTAAAGTTTAAAGCTTTTCTGTATATATTAGCCAGGTAAACTAATAGCATTTTATATTACCTCTTCAGAGTCAACATGGATAGTTTCATGAACCCTAATACTTTAAGTTAGGGGAACAGCAACTTTTACCCACGTGAAGGCCATCTATTAGCAACTGATTTTACGACTGTGGAAACACTGTAGTTCCATATGCTGTGAATTGTTCACAAACATCTCCCACCCCACCAGGAAATATCAGACCCCGATGATCACAGTGTGCACAAAGAATCAGACAAGAGCACTGCATGCAGGGCCATGGCATCTCCATGCCTACGTGAGGCATGACATCAGTTCCTAGATTTCTTACTGAACCTGTTTTTGGGGTCCAGTCAGTCCTCCCTCCCCCAATCTGCCCTAGCCATGTTTGCATGATGATTTTTCAAGCAACCATTAATTTGACAGAGATGGGGGAGAGGAAATTAATCTGTTTTAATGTAAATGCAAATATAAAAACAAAATAAATAAAAATATACTGGAACACAAATTTGATTTTTAGATTGAACTAACTTACCATGACCTCTGAGATCTAAAGCCACAATCCTACACTGAATCCTGTTAATGATCGCAGACTGCAAGAAGGGACAAAGATTATAAATTGCAAGATTATAAGTGAGACAAAGATTATAAGTGACACCTCATTGAGAAAAAATCTTCAAAAACATTAAATAATTTAACACAAGAGAAGCAAAGATGGGGTGATAAAAAAAATTCAGTGTCAGTAAAATTCCTGAAACAGACTTGGACAAGCTACAGCAAGACAATGGAGGGAAAAAGTGAAGCACCAATATTTGGTAGAAGCGCTTCCGATGTTAGCAAAAACCACCAGTTTGAGGGGGGGTTTTTTCTTTTTTTAACATCACTCAATAGATCATCAACAGCAGCACTACACTGTAAACTGGACAAACAAGAAATCATGTCTCCCAGTAGACCTTGTTTTCAGATCCGTAATAAGAGCGTAAAACACAATAATAGCATGAGGCACACCCCTCTCCTTGCAAAACCACTACTGGTTCCAAAATTAGCCTCAGCTTCACAGTAGGTAAAAAGATGTAACAGCTGCTTTGCAGCAGAGTCACTTCACTTTAAAAGAATGGAATTTTACAGTAATGCTGAAATCCACAAAATTACGTATCCCCTCACCCCTCCCTTTTCGAATAGTAACAAACAATGATGCTTTTTAAAGCAACTCCAGACTGCAATAAGATTATGTCTCATTACTTGTTCCTGACGTCTATATTTACATAAGTTATTTCAGGCATCATGGTGATTAAGCAGCATTCTGTGCTGAAAAGAAAGCATTTGTGTTGGAAAAATCAATTACTGACTGACTGGTAACATTCGCTGAAAAATTCTTAGCAGAAAGGACAGCGAAAGAGCCTCCGAACTGATGGGAGGAACTGTGAGTTGCGTGGATTTACTGCTTCAGACCTTATGGCAGTCAGTCTTAGGAATTGGCATCCTGCGAACTAGCTCGTGCACGTGGGGTGTTGGCAGTGTTTGGTAATGGGCTGGGTTCCGCAACCACTCTCCCCATGCAGCCATAGGAAGATGCCACAGTGGTGGCCAGATCCTAGCACCAGCCTTCCTCTGACCTGAGCTGGACTGTGCCAACCTGCAGCCTGAAAAGGTTAGAGACTGCTGCTTTGTAAGACTTGAAGAGGAGAATCCCACCCTCTCTCTGATGTAGAGACAGGTCCTAGCAGGCCGTGAGACTGTTCTCGGAAATGAGCTCCTTCTGATTAAGGAATCTTGTTTCCTTTCCTCTGGCCCACTCGATATTAAAAGTGACCACAAGTACCACTGTCTAAAGAATTGCCAGAGCCAAAAGCCAATGATTTAGATCATTCAAGTTGCAGCAAGGGAGATTTAGGTTGGAGATTAGGAAAAAAAAACCAACCTGTCTCACTAGGATGGTGGAGCACTGGATCAAGTTACCTAGAGGTGGTGGACTCTCCATCCTTGGAGGTTTTTAAGGCCCAGCTTGACAAAGTCTTGGCTGGGATGATCTAATTGAGGCTAGTCCTGCTTTGAGCAGGGGTTAGACTAAATGTGACCTCCTGAGGTCCCTTCTAACCCTCATTTTCTATGATTTGAGATCAGTCTGGAACCCTGGTGTGAAACCATATAAAAGAAAAGGAGCATGAAGTTAGGCCACAAAACCTGCTCTGACCAACAACCCCAAGTCCTTTCTTTCAGGGTTTCTTAATGTCCTTCTGGGTCACATTCCAGCCTGGTCATAACTGGTCATCAAAGAAAGTTTCAAGATGGGGAAAAAAAAAAAAAAAAAAAAAGGAAACTTAAAACTTCACAGACAGGGATTACATTTGGTCATGTCTTCTCATTGCTTGTGGAAAGGCCACAATAAATTGGCTAGATGATGACCGGCAAGATCCTGATACCCCAGGTCAGAAGTGTGATGGGTGTTGAGTAAGTTCCAGTCATAACTGCTGGAGATTGCTGGCTCAGTTCTCACCTAATACTTGCTAACGGTGATAAGGATTCCCAGCCCTTTAAGTCAAGCACAGCAGCAGATAACAGGATAAAGAGAGATCGTTATGAATTAGGTTTGTTCTGCTGAACAGGGAGTCATCTTTTTTGGTCCTTCCTGGATGGAGACACAGCATTGGTACATTACATTTCTACGTTCAGCGACTTACTGTAAACACAGCCCAGGAGAGTGCAGAATGGCCTCCTCCATGCAACAGGAGCAAGACCGGGCCCTCCGATCCACTTTTGTAAATTCGAAAAGTGTATGAACAGTTAAGGACCATGGTCTGTAACAAAATTACTTGAAACAATGAATGGCAGCACTTCATTACCACCTGTGGACAAAGACCCCCAACTCTGCCTTTTGCTCAGCTTTAGTCATGTCTGTGAAAACCCACTGAAGATAAAGTTTAACCCACTTCACACTGTATCATTCATCATTGTAAAATTGCTTCTCCTTCATCACCCATCTCCCCACTTCAGAATCTATTATATTGTACACTCTCATGTACAACATGAATATAACACACACGGTTTTTGAGAGGCAGAATAAAAAACAAAAAATATTCTTCCAGAGTTATGGCTGCATAGGGCAGGGACAAAGCCTAATCTTCAGTTGACTGACCCTCCCTTCCCTACTTAACTAAAGCTGAAACCCTACCTGCTGCTGGAGACTGGTTTCTATGGACTGATCTATGATCTACAGGTAGGGCTAGGATTCAAAAAGACCTTGACAAATTGGAGAATTGGATCAAAAGCAATCTCATGAGGTTCAATAAGGACAAGTGCAAATTCCTGCACTTAGAACAAAACAATCCCATGCACCTGTACAGGATGGACCAACTGGCTAAGCAGCAGCCCTGCAGAAGAGGGGGTTACAGTGAATAATAAAATAAATAGGGGCCAACAGCGTTTGTTGCCAAGAAGGCTAACAGCATACTGGGCTGCATTAGTAGGAGCGTTGCCAGCAGATCAAGGGAAGTGATTCTTCCCCCCTATTTGGCACTGGTGAGGCTACACCTGGAGTACTGTGTCCAGTTTGCGCCCCCTTTCCCACTCCCCAAAAGGATGCGGAGAAATTGGAGAGAGTCCAGTGGAGGGCAACATAAATGGTTTGGGGGCTGGGGCACGTGACCTGTGAGGAGAGGCTGAGGGAACTGGGCTTATTTAGTCTGTGGAAGAAAAGACTGAGGGGGGATTGAAGTGGGGTTGCAAAGAGGATGGAGCTGGACTGTACTCAGTGGGGGCAGATGACAGGACAAGGAGCAATGGGCTCAAGCTGCAGCAAGAGAAGTTGAGGTTGGATGTTAGGAAAAACTCCCATGAGGAGAGTAGTAAAGCACTGGAACAGGCTCCCCAGAGAGATTGCAGAATCTCCATCCTTGGAAGGTTTTAAGACCCAGGTAGACAAAGTCTTGGCTGGGATGAGATAGTTGCGGATAGTCCTGCTTTGAGCAGGGGGTTGGACTAGATGTGGCCTCCTGAGGACTCTTCAAACTGTAATTTTTTTATGAATTTACCTTTTTTCAACATAGAATTATAGCGTTTCCAGGCCTGTGAAACAGGAGGAGAGAGACCAGGAGCAGACAGTAAAAATGCCCTAAGAAAGGTTAGCTAGATTAGTGGAACATCCAGACTATTAACAGAAGAGATGATTGTTAATATATGTGGAATAAAGAACAATGAGCCATTAAATCAAAGGACTCCCTCAGCTGCCTCTTTAGTAATGCAACACTTGCTGCACTGTGGAGAAAGAATCAGAACAGGGTGCTTCTATCCTGGGCAGAACATCACATTCCCTGTCCAATACACGCACCTTAATTTGAGAGGGGCTGAATTTCAAGAAAAGGTGTGCGTTTATGTAAGAAATGATGGTATTCCTTGTATCCTGATTCAATGTCATCCTTCCCACAGAAACAATAATTGCATATCAAAGAAAGCATGTTCATAAGAAGAAACACTGAAGGTAAAACCTGGGAATGCTCAGGGCACTGCTGGGACCAACTTTTCTTTCATTGAACACATTTTGCCATTACTAGATATCACACACCAGAGCAGACAAACCCTTTCAAGGCAATAAGATTAGCTCGTATCCAGGAGTTTGCACAGTCTCCAAAACTATTCATTCCATAAATGTTAATGACCTTGCCTCCTTTTTTAAGAGTCTGGATGTTCCACTAATCAAGCTATCCTTTCTTCTGCAATTCTGCTGTCTGTTAGCTCCTCCAGGTAAAGTAGCTCATTTCAAAGCTCTGCAGACTGTTTTTAAATTCTAGCTAAAAGCATTAATTCATGCATGGAAATCTTAACTCAGGTGAATATCAGCTCAGGTGTGGAAATAACTTCTAGTGAAATACTGGATGCACTGCCAAAATGCTCAAGGAGGCTAAATTTTGTTTTATGAACCTGAAAGAGACATGTACATTTAATGCTAATGACTGCAAGACTAATGAAACAACAGCTTTTGATTACTTTTTACCTTGTTTATTTTATACAGGACTTATGAAATAGCCACATAGATAATGCACATTCCAATAAAGTTACATTTGTTTTTGCTTCAGCCTTAAACTGAATAATATAGCCTTGGGACCCTGGCTTATTGGCAAAGTTTCTAGTTTCTTTTTAGCTGAAGAAAAAATGTGTGTTGTTATATGTAATGAGGCACCATACAATCTACACCTCCTTTTTTTCAAAAACCTAGATCTGCCCATGAATAAGTTAGGTGAGCGGATTTCAGAATGATACATTTTATTACTCTAAAGCACCATGCACATTTCTGGCACTACAGAACAAATTCATGAAGGCTCTGAATTAAAATTTGGCTTTGAATCAGTTTGGAAAGGATTTGCTTCTCTTTCTTACTTCGCATCTAATGTATATATGCATAAAAATATGCAGCTGTTTAAAGGACATGGCTATGTAATTTAAATCCTTATCTTGAGAAACATTTAAATGAAGCTAATTTTTAAAGTCCAATTTGAAGAAACACTACTTTGTATGTCAACAGCATCTCTCACTCTAGGCCCTTGAAGATCTTTACCAATCTTCATGATCTAGTTGCTTACTAGAGTCCATGAGAGAGGGATATTATCCCCAGAACAGATAAAAAGAACTCAGGGGTCCTTGTTTCTAGGCCAAAAAACTAGCCATGTTTTTATACTCTTCCTTTTGGAAGGTTTCCACAGAAGCTGAATGGCTCAAGGGATTTATTTAAGAGTTGGCCCAATTAACTTCTTGGCTTTCATTGGAGAGCCTCGAGCCAGCCAGTTCTGTACAGAGTAGGCAGCAGAATAGGGCAAGGGGCTCCAAGAATACAGCAACCCAAGCATCTCAAGCGGCCTTTAGATATCTGGAGCCCCAGAGAGGATCATTATTCCAGGAGTGCGCAGAGGAAGTCCAAGAACCTCTCAATCCATACCTGAATTCCTTCTCTTTCTAGAAACGGCAATCTCTCTCTTGTTCCCAAATCACGCAGAGGAATCACTCGCCTATAAAGTGATTGTGCCAGAGGGCAAGAAGAGTACAGTTTCCCTTCATGACAGGGAAATGATTTGCCCAGGGACATTTGGAGCTAATGAAACGGAGAGCCTCACATGCCTGGCCTCTATTGTCCTAGACCAGAAATATGCTGAATACACTTCTCTCATGCAGCTCTGCTGCAACTCCTCTTTGATCCCATCACAGCCTGGGCTGAACAGTATTAACCATACTAAGAGGTGGTGAACTAGGCTGATGTGGACCTACCCGCATTAGGAACGGTCACCTCATCACCAAGAACTGAACTGATCATTAACTCGTTTTTGCATATTGGGATTCGACTCCAGAGCTTCAAGAGATGAAAAGCTAGTGCATTCAGGTACTGTATTACCCAGGCTCTGCAGACACTGTTTTATATCCTCTACCAAAATAAGAAACCAGCAGCAAGAGGGCAGCCTTACTAGATATACTGAGAGCTGGCACATTAGCTGTTACCTCAGATGATGAAAATGATCAATGCAAATAAGAAGCAGAAGGAGAACAATCAATGGGGGTTTTATTTGTTTTTTTTAAAAAGCACCCTCTTTGATAAGCTCCAGCATATATAATACCACTAGACATGGACACTGAAAAGCACTCAGCCTGAAAAAGGATATATCCTTGCCAGTTTCATTTTCAACCACCACGTCTTCCATAGATTCAAAATACTGGCTCCACGGCACTGGGGAAAAGTCTCGCTTCCTTCCAGGGCTGAAAAATAACATTTTTTTTTTTTTTTTTTTTAAATTAGAGCAGGCATTTTAAAATGTTTCTCTGAAAGCCTCAAAAGGTCATGGCTACACACATTTAATAAGGCACAGTTATACTACCAAGCAGTTTAAGACAGAAAGCGAAGTATACTTTATAACTAATTCCCCCGTAGCCACAGCTTTTACAGGTCCATAGTTATTAGCTGATCCTTTTTTTCCCCCCTCCCTTCAAATTTTTGAGCAAACAACAAGGAAACAGAGAAGAAAGTGTGGAGGCTGCAACTATGAGAATAATTTTCCCAATAAGCAACACTGAACAGCACTTGATAAAGCCAAGGACTTTAGTTACTACAGAGAGGTCATACTCTAGCCTTGATCTTGCTTTTAAGTTTGCCACCAACATCAGTTGGAGCTCCACTGCTGACACACAGTAATATGCGGTCCTAATTTTATGCCATGATTAAAAGGTGGAACTGAACATCAACTTGATGCCGCTACCTTGAATGGCAAAGTTGCAACTACTCAGCAAGGTCAGTAATCTAGCATGGTTTGTGCATGAAGAGATTCAGTATCTAATTAAAAAAAAAATCAACAGCTAAGAGCAGAGCTAACAACCAGCTCCTCCTGTTTTATTGTGCAGTTAGTCCCAGAGAGGATTATCTGAAAGCAGAACACAAGTTTCACTGTGGCTGAGCAGTGAGTGCAGAAACTAGAGAGAGAAAGCTAAATATAGTGAGGCTTGCAGGGACTCACCTACCTATTAGCATGATGGGGAACAGAACAGTTAAATCCCCAGGAGGGTACTTTACAGAAAGGAAGTTTTTTTTTTTGTTATTAAAACACAGGTTTCCTGGAATCCACTGCAAGAACTGAAAAAAAAAAAACACTTGGATGTGCGTGCAAACAGACCTTGCATACAAATGCTGGGTGCAGTAGGGTGCTGCAAAGGCAGGGAGTCCCAGAGGCTGTGACATGAGAGTGATGGAAGCATGCTGCGAGATCCGTGTGTGAGGGAGGGGGTAAATGCTCTCCTCCCTCTGTCTGGCACCCTGTGCCTGCCTCAGATACTCCAGGGTTGCTGGCCGCCACTGCTGCTGCTGCCGCCTTCCCCTGCACCCAGGCAGCCCCTATGCCACCCCCTCCCAGTTCATAACCCCAACAATGTGCTCTACTGGAAGCAGGCAGATGCACAGACAGAACTGCAGTTTGCAGCCCAGCTCATCCCCTTCGCTCCTGCCATTCTCCCGGGCTGGCAGGAGGAGCCACATGGGTGCTCACTGGAGCGAGAGACCCTGCAGAAGGCGCCTCAATAGTGGGGCCTGCCCCTGTCCCCCAAGATGCAGACCAGTGGCCAGGAAGGGGCAGAGAGTTGAAAGAGAAGGGCACAGAAGGGTGCCCCCACCGTCCTTAAGTGGCACCAGATAGATCAGCAATTCTCCATTTTAAGACTCAAGGTCCCCCTCCAAAACTTTTCTGAATTTAGATCCATCTCAGTAACTATCACCTTGGGGTGCTACAAAATTCAGAAAGGTTGTGGAGTTATGTTTTCTAATAGTACATCTCAGCACTGAGAGAATTGCTCTGACAGGGGAATGGAAAGCGTTACATATTTTGATACATGGAAGTGTGGGAAATTTGATCAGTGCATGGTGTGTAGTACAGAATCGGAGCTGGAAGAGACCTCACGGGGTCATCTAGCCCAGCCCCCTGCCCAAGGCAGTCTCATCCCTGACTAAACCATCCCAGCCAAATGTCTGTCTAACTAAACCTATCAATAAGAGCTCCACAAACTGCCCCCCTCATGCTACTGGAAGCGTTATCACACATGCAGCATAAGTGCATCCAAGAATAGCAAAGTAAAATCAAGTTGTCTCACCTCAACAGCATAGGTGAAGGAACTTCACAGAGGTACTTTGTATGGGTGGCTGTACACACCACCAGGTTTAATCCTCATTAAATTAAATAGGTTTACAAAATTTATGCTAGTTTATTTTGGGGCGTCACATCAGTGTTTGCATGCACTAGGTTTTTGAAACAATTAAGCCTGGTTCCCAGCTGGCATTACAGGAGAGCGGGATAGTCCAGCACTGGCCCCCCAGCCCAGGGTTCCCCACCCGTGCCCTGCCACACAGCTGTGGAAGCAGGGAGCTGGCAAACGACACAAGGGGGAAGAAAAAAAACAGAAGCAATTCAAAGGGGTGAACTACCAAAAAGTTGCAGCGCCATCTGGTGGGAAAAGAGGCTCATTACGTATTTGAGTGCTTTCGTGTTTGCATGCAACGAATCCACGGACACAGCACTTCAATTTGTGGCAAGCCAAACTAAACTACGCCTGAGTAGTTTTACTTTAAATGTACCAGAAAAACTTTTAAAGAGTCTGGAAAACAAACTCATGCAAACAATCATGCCGTTGCAGCACAAGAAAGGGCAAAAAATGTTGCGTGTACAAATGCCCAATATGTATAGGTGTTTGTGCCCTAAAGCTTGCAAAGAAAATTTGTTTCCAACTATTTGAGTTGGTCTAATAAAAGATATCAGATTTACCCAAAGAATCTTGTCTGCCTCTGTCCTTAGACGAACATGGCTACAACCTATACCCCTGGAAGACATCACATCATCTTTCAAACACTTAACGTGCTCTTGTTGATAAATGGAGTATTTTGTAACAAAGCACTCTGTTACCAAGACATCAGTCCAGCATCATATTCCTCAGTCTCTCTTGGGGACGCCTGCCACAACTTCTATTATAGGAGTGAAAAGAACTCTTCAATGACAGGCCCGCATAATGTGTAGGTTTCAAGACATCAACAGAACGTGTGGCTGTGAAGCCTAAGGGAGTACAGGCACTGGCAGAGCAAGATTAAATTTGTTCTAGGCTGCAATAAAATGTTCAGTGTCTTATGCCCAGCTCCTCCCCTTCCAACCCCCTTTTGTAGTTACCCTGGGGATGACAACCTGCCAGTTGAGAGAGGCTGCTTCAGCTCTTCCCTTCCCAAAAGCAAGCACTTGGCCAATGCAATGATCCAACTGGTTGACTATTCCTAGGTGTTTAATAGACCGTATCACATTACCCATTGGGGAATGAAGGCTCAGAAAGCAGATTTTATTTCACAGTTCAATAACTGGCACATCCTCTACCCAGCACTGTGCAACAGAGTATTGTCGTGCGTAAACCATCCTTCACCCATCCCAGGAATTCATAAGGTATTTGGTGTGAGTGGAGGGAACAAAGAGAGGCATTTTTCATGTTGAGGGACACACACATCAGGGGGCAGACAAAATTGATAGCCTCTAGCTCACATACATGGTCTGCGGAGACTCCTAAGCAATTACAGTGCCCATCAGCTTAATATACAAGTGACTCCCTCTTCTGAAGCTGTTTTATTCCATAGCGAGGGATGAGATGCATCAGCCAGGCAGCTTGGCCCACTGACAACCCTGGGGAATCTTCTGCATGCCTAGAAGAGAATGGCCTCCTAGGAGGACAATTCAGCTCTTTAATCGCACTGAAGGATGAAATGGGATCCACCACCACCCAGATCACTCAACTGGGAAAGAGGCAGGGCAGCTCCCTTCTGATACAGGCTCACCTCCTCTCCCTATGGACTGCAGCTCCTTTCATCTCTGCTCAGCTGGCAAAGGGTGGTCAGCCCATACCTTCCCCTGAGGAAGGTGGTTTGAGTATGCCAAACACTGGAGGGGAGGATGTCCCCCAGTACAGCACAGTTTACATGTTAAAAGATTCCCTCTCTATGTTAACTGGGAATCTAGCTGTGCTCACGGCCCCTTTTGCTCTTTCACCCCCACCCCTTATGTCACCACTGTTAATGAAAGATTCTGCAGTCAAAACTTTGATGACAATGCTGTTAATGAAAAGAACAATGTCCAACTTACGGGTTTTATTCAGGCAAAGCCAAACGAGGCACAGTTTCATTCTGGCAGTGATAAGAGCAGGCAAGATGAGTAACTGCACCATTTTTAACAGTCTTTTTTGCACTTCAGCTCTTATGAAGAAGGGCAAGCAGCACAGAATATTAAAATGAAATATCTGCTTGCCCACAGTTAGATGCAAAAAAATTCCCTAGTGAAGCCAGCAAGTTTCTGCAGAATCTCAGCCTTCATTAGAAAAAGCTGGGGTTGTGGGAAAGACAGGGGGGGAAGAAACAGAAAGGCAAGTTGAGGTTTAGTAAAACCTAAAATCTTTTGTCCCTTCCTATTACTAGAATTAATAACATACCCCACCCCTGCCCCCATGCTCTAAATTCCTTCCTCCCGATTTCCAAACAGCATTTCCTACCAAGCTTCAACTAATAAGGTAAAAAGTCATGCATTTTTTGTGAACAAGCCAATGCTTGATCTTTTTTATTGCTTCAGCTTAATCTCATTTTCTAAAATGGGCCAAACTGGTGTAACAGGAATTGAACTGATGTTAACATAGAGTGTAATAGTAGTGAAATGTAACCATGTTAGTTTTGTCCTGTAAGCGACATGAAAACTCCATTTTGTATTCTTTTGCTTGACATAAGTGAACGAACTCTGTATGCCCTTTTTTCAAATGAGTGTATGTGAAAGGGTGAATGGTAAGAGAATGGCATAGAGACGGGAGAAAAAGACTTAACTGTTTATGTAAGCAACAAGGCGCCAAATGCAAGTTACCAGTCAGTAAACTAATTAATGGATGGCTAAAGAATTCTTTTGAGGCCTAGGACACACAGGAGATAACGAGGAGTCAGAATGCACACATCCTGCCAGATGGGCAGCAAGGACACTCCAAGGCTGAGATGCCAACTTTTACGACCAAACTGACCTCAGGGTGAGACAAGCTGAAGATAGATGCAGAACAACTGCAAAAACAGAAGCTGGGTATGGAAAAACCCCAAAGCACTGAAACAAAGGATGCCAATCCCTATAAAAGAGGACTTTGAAAATGCCAAGTTGGGTGAGCCTCTCTCTCAACTGCTGTTTCTTCGGAGCACAGACACATCTGTTCCACCCTGCTCCAAAGCTGCTATCTCCAGGATCTTTTTCTGTCGTAATAAGGCCTGGGCCAGCCACCCAGTGCCATTATTGAACCACTATTGCTGGTAACTATAATGTCTGAATGGAATGGTTGTTTTGTGTTTGTCTGTGCGTAATGATGTGCATAATGATTTGTGTGTGTCTATATGACTGGTGTGTGCGAATCTCTGTGTCTAATTCATGTAATCAATAAACGCGGCATTTAGTCTCATCCCCCTTTAAAAAGTCTCGCTCTTGATTTGACAATTGGAATTTAAAGTAACGTAGGCTGGTCTCTCCTTGATGGTCCAGCCAGGCATATCTGTGGATGGCTGCTCATTTCAACTCTGTAACAGGGAGCAAGGGCCAGACTGAGGGGTTTGAAACTTTTTAGCAGACAGTGATTTCGAATCATAGAATCACTGAACATTAAGGTTGGAAGGGAATTCAGGAGGTCACCTAGTCCACCCCCTGCTCAAAGCAGGACCATCCCCAGCTATATCATTCCAGCCAAGGCTTTGTCTAGGTGGGTCTTCAAAACCTCCAGGGATTTGCTGGTATTCATGTTTATTTTAAGCAAAGAGCTGGGTTGTGGCTACAGGGGTGTTTTGGAGGCCAAGCAATAGGGTGCCTGGGACACTCTGTGCCTTAAGACCTGCATTGAGCAGGATTGCGAGGAGCTGAGGTCTGAGACAGTGGCCAAGGGCTGAAGGTCTCAAAGAAAAGTGGCCAAAGCTGAGAAGGCTGAAACCTGAGACAGGGATTAAAGCCCAAGGGGCTGAGTTTATCGGAGACCCCACAGAACTGTGACTGAGTGACACCTGTGAAGCATGGGTGTGGCTATGGAGGAGGCTGGAAGCCACAATTAAGACTTACAGGCTGCTATATAAGCCACCAAGGCACAGGATCCTAAGCTGTCAAGCGAGCCAGAGAGAATGGAAGGGAGTAGGGGTTGACCATATGAGCTAACCTCGTAATTGTGCTACAGTCTGGTGGCACCAGATTCACACCTCCCACCCAAGGCACTGACAGGCAGCCTCCCACAATATTCACAGAATCATTGAAAATGGGGGTTGAAAGGGACCTCAGGAGGTCACATCTAGTCCAACCCCATGCTCAAAGCAGGCCCAGGCCCAACAACATCTACTCAAACATCATCAAGGCATGGCAGGAAAGTAAAAGGGAGAAAACCCTAGGGTTGTGGAAGGCTGCAGGCTCAGTCTGCCACAAACTGACGTAGCTCAAGCCACTTCCAGGCTGAGCCCATCACAAACCAATAAGGAGAGGAAAGAAAAAAACATGTGCTTGCAAGCATCTCCCAGCCTCGAAAAAGGAGGAACAAACCTTACGAGGGCTGAACAATCTGCAAGGCACAGATAACAGCATTGCAAGCTGGTCTTTGCAGAGTCAAGGCACAAGATGCAAGAGATTGGAGAGCCTTCTGAAGCTGTCAGGCAAGGATCCGCAAGGGACGGTGCTTGCAGGTATTAGAATTGCCTTGTAGATTATGGACAATGTCAGGTAACTTGAAAGGATGCTGAAGGAAATCTTTCCTGTCCCATGAGCAAAAAACCCAGAAGAGATTTGAAGGGGGCAGTTGGTTAGATAAGTGGCATGAGGTATAGAGGGTTTTGGTTTTGTGAAGCATTAAACCATGATCTGAGGGGGGGGGGGAACCAGGGGGATGGACTGTACTGTTTGAATGGCCTCCATCATCTCATTAAAAAAGGAACAAACTAGCTACACCAACTAGAAAAGCACTAAACTAACACCATGCAGAGAAGGTAAAAAGAGGAAACAGCGAGGAAGGCAAAAACTAAATGAATCGAGGCAAAGGTGGGAAGAGAAGAACTTCTGTAACTGACTGTACATCAATGCTAGAAGCCAAGGTATTAAACATCAGAGAGAAGAGTTACTCATAAAGGAGCATACAGCTGGCTTCCCTGGTGTTACTGAAACCTGGTGGAATGAGCTGCACGACAGCAATGTTAAAAATCATGAGTTAGAGCCAGTTAGACTGGATCGTGTGGGCACAAGGGGAGGAAAGTGGTACTTCGTCAAAAATGGCACCAGCCATTTCCAAGTCTCTGACAACTGGCAAGCAAATAATCTTGAAGGCTTATGGATTGGTATTCTAACATCTAAACCAGCCAGGGTCCCAGCTGGTGCCTGCTACAGGCTGGCAAGTCACACTAGCAAATGGTCTCAACCTGCCTTAGTGCAGAAGGATGGACAAAACAATCCAGAGGTTTCTTCCAGCCCTACATTTATTTCTATGATTCTCTGAAATGATGCATCTTTAACATACAGAGAAGACTGTGTTATGAAAGGGTCCAATCTGAGCAATGTGGGCTGGAGATCTCATGCTGCTGAAAACGAAACATCCTTGGTATCTTTAAATATTATAGAGGACAATTTCCAAATCCAGAAGCAGTGCAATCAACACAGAGATATTCCACATTAGTTCTCATCTTAACAGGTAAAAAAAAAATCTAATAATTAAAAATCAGGGCAACTTGGGGAAAAGGACCAATTTCATACAAGCAAAAACAATTAGGAGCCAAATCAGTTGGGATAAAGGCTTTAAGATAGGAAGGTAAGAATGAGAACTGGGAACAGTTTAAGAACACCTTACTAGATGCCAAAAGAGCCAGACTCCCACAATCAAGAAAGAAGGCGCAGTGGTTAAAGCACCAGCCTGAATTAGTGAGGTGAAGATGGTCATAAGCACTAGCGGTGCACCGACAGAGATTTTTAGTGCCAATACCGATAGCCAATTTAAGGAGGCATATTGGCCAATACCAATCCAATTTCCAATACCAGCCCAACAGCTTGAAAAACAGTCTCTGGCTGGTAAGTTTGTTGTGGTGGAAGGGAAGGGAAGGGAAGGGAAGGGAAGGGGCGTGGGAGCAAGATCAAAGTCCCTACAGTGAGGGAGGGAGTGAGGCTGGGACAGGGGTTGGGGCAGGTGCTGCCCAGTTGGGGCAGGGCACAGGACAGAGCTGTGGCTCATCCGGGGGGGGGGGGGGGGTCCCCCGCGCGCGCAGGCAGGGGGGGGGGGCCCCGCGGGGGGGGGGGGTGTCTCCCACTGCTGCATGCACTCCAGGAGGGGATGGGAGTGTGTGCTCCCTAGATCTGTGTGGGGTAGGACGAAACTAGAGGGGTCACCTTACTGTCCACCACAGGAAACTCCTGAACCATCTCTTTCCATTTGCTGAAGAGCTTCCCAGAATCTCAGTATGGGTTTAGAGCATCAAGAGGCATAACCGACATGATCTTCACAGCTCGCCAGCTGCAGAAGAAATGCTGGGAACAACATAAGTCTCTCTATATGGCCTTCTTTGACCTCATGAAAGCTTTTAACTCTGTCAGGCAAGAAGTATGGAGGATCCTTCTAAAATATTGATGCCCAATGAAATTTGTCACTATTCTCTGCCTGCTCCATGACAGCATGCAAGCGGCGATTCTCAGTAACGGATCCATCACAAATCCCTTTGAAGTTAAAATGGGAGTTAACCAAGGCTGCACCGTCACTCCAACGCTATTCTCAATATTCCTTGCTGCGATGCTACATCTGACCAGCAACAAGTTTCCAGCTAAACTACCGAATGGATGGTAAACTGTTTAACCTCAGCAGATTCTGAGCCCAAACCAAAACCACTCTAACCTCAATCATTGATCGCCAGTACGCTGATGATGGTGTAGTGTGTGCTCACTCAGAAGCAGACCTTCAGACAATCATTTGTACCAAGGCATACAAGAAAATGGAACTGACGCTTAACATTCAGAAGACTAAAGTCCTCCACCAACAAGGTCCTAGTGAACAGTCCCTACTTCCAGTAATCCAGATCCATGGTGAGACTCTGGAAAACACCGAGTATTTCACGTATCTCAGAAGCCATCTTTCACAGAAGACTGACATTGGTGAAGAAATCCAACATCGCCTCAAATATGTAAGTGCAGCCTTTGGATGCCCAAAGAAATGCATATTTGAAGATTGCAACATCAGATCCAAAACGAAGCTCATGGTTTATCAAGACGTTACGATCCCCACCTTGCTGTACAGAGCTAAGATATGGACAACGTACAGGAGACACCTAAAACTGTTGGAGAAATACCATCAACACAGCCTGTCTGCAGAAGATCCTCCAAATCCAGTAGGAAGACAGATGCACCAACGTTAACACCCTCCTGCAAGCAAACACCATGAGTAATGAAGGGATGATCATTTGACATCAACTTAGTTGGGGTGGCTATGTCATCCAGATGTCTGTCTTCAGAATCCCAGAGCAAGTTTTATTCTCCCAGCTTAGCCAAGGCGTACGCTCAAAAAGAGGGCAGAAAAAGCATTTTGGGTACATCCTCAAGGCCAACTTAAAAAAAAATGCAAAAAATGACATCAGCTCCCAGGACCACCCCAAATGGAGTAAGAGTCTGCTGCAAGGATCTCAGTACTTTGAAACCTCACAACAACAGGAAAGGAAGAATTGGGAATGGCAGAAACAGCATGTCACAGACCAAATCAAGAATCCAGCGCTACCCACTCCACACAGAAACACATGTCCAAGCTGCAGCAGAGTCTGCTGATCCCAGATAGGTTTCATCAGCCATCTTCAAACATGCAGATAAGACAATCATGTAAGACAATAATCCTCGACTGAGATGTACTGCTGAAGACGACGACTAGGGAAGTTCCAGAGGTGAAGGAGGAAAAGCCAATGTTATGTCATTATTAAAATAAACAACAAAACCAAAAAACAACCAAAACAGGAAAATTTGCTTAATCTGGGACCTGTTGGCCAGATATCACCCCTCAGCAAAATAATGGATGACAGAGGACTGGCACAATAAAGCATTAAAATGAGGATAATACAATTAAAGCCAATCAATGCAGATCCATGGGAAACTGCTCATCAGCCACCCAACCTTGTATCTTTTTTGGATGGCACTGCAAGTGTGGTTGAGAAAGGTAATAGTGAGTATGGAACAGGTTTCTACAAGGCATTTAGAATTTGTACTGCACAGCATTTTGGTTTAAAATGCGAGGGCTACAAAATCAATGACACACATTAAATGGATTAAGAACTAATTCACTGATAAGTTAAAAAGAGGTAATCATCACTGAGCAGGTATATTTCTAATGCAGTCTTTGCAGGGGTCACTTCTTGGTCCTCTGCCATTCAACATTTTCAGCAGTGGCCCAGAAAAAAGGGATGCAAAAGCCGTGAAAGTACTGCAGATCATACAAAGATTGGGAGGTGCAAATAAAAGAGAGGATAAGTCATGGGTGCAGACCAAGCTCAGTCACTTCGGAAGCTGAATACAAGCAAAGCTAAAAAAACCAGACGTCTCAGAACCAAGAACCTGGGCTGTACTAACAGGACCAGGAACCGTATCCTAGGAAGCAGCATCTGCAAGAACGACTTGGAGGTCCATGATGAGCAGTCAGTTGAAGCTGAGCTCCCCGTGACATACTGTGGCTAAAAGCAAGGAATCTGGAGTTGCAGCAGAAAGGATCTATTACTACTGTGTTTAGCACATGCTACTGCTTGTGGAAAACTGTGTCCAGTCCCAGTGTCAACAATTTCAGAAGGCCACGGAAGAAGCCACACAAATCGTGAAGCAACTGGAAAACATGCCTTACAGGAGAGATTTAAAAAGCCCTATTTGTCTACCTTCAATAGAGGTGACCAGGGTGACTTGGTCACAGTCTATAAATACTTATACAAAAAGCAGAAATGTCATTAGACAGCTCTCTGTTCCAGCAACCGGAGATGTGACACGATCTAACTGCTAGAAGTTGAAGTTTGACAAACTAAGATTAGAAATAAGATGCATTTAAATAACACTGAGGCAACCAAACCACTGGCACAATTTACAGTGGCTTGTAAAAAATTGGAAATTTTGAAGAAAGAATCAGGCATTTTACTGAAAGATACACCTGTTACAACAGGAGCCAATTCACACAAGTCTTCTGACCACAGTTATCCAAAAAAAGTCAAACTGGACAGTAATAGTGCTCTTGCCTGGTCTTTATTGTTTGTTTCTGAGGAGGAAAACATTACTTCCTCAACATCAATGCTATTTGCTATGTGGCTTTTCCTTTATTCACCAAGAATTCTTATATCCTACTTTATTTTATTTTAGATAATAGACAAAAAAAAAGTGTCCCTGGTCTCTGTCACTTTTTATCGCGTGCTCTTCTTTGCTATTTTTGTAAATAAAGAACCTTGTATATGGAGCTGTATTTGACCCCTGCCATCAGTCTTTTTAAAGGATATTTATTATTTTTAGCTTTAAGTATAAAGAGAGAGGCTTCCTGCAATTATGGCTGCAAAGAAAACCCTCTGGAGTGACCTTCTGCAGCCCCACCTCCAGTTATCGGCAAACAAATGGCACCAGGACTTCTCTAATCACCCTGAGCTTCCTTGAGCACTTGATTTTAAGGCAAGCAGGCATAAGAAAGTGCTGATAGCAAACCCAAAAGTTGGTTAAGACTCTCTGAGAGTGACTTGGGTTTTGCACAAGCAGCATCAGTTAGCTGCCCCAAAAAGTACTGTGCATTTTGAGCACTGTTTTTCCAAAAAACAAAAAACTTGCTAACTGCAATGGGCAAAAAACTCAGCTCGGCTTCAGAGACATTACTTATAGCCTATGGGCTACAGTGACACTAGCCAGAGCCTACTTTTTATGCACTGACTGCTTAAGAAAGTGATGAGCATGAAGCCCTGGAGCTTCTCATGGGAAATAAGAACCACAGATTAAAGCTACAGGAAACAGTATAGAGATATCCTTCCCCCTTCACTCTGTGCCCTTGTAGGAAGCCAAGCAGAAGACGGCAGTGGTCAGACTTTCCCAAGAGAAAGTTCCTTCTTATAATATAAAGGTTGGAAGGGACCTCAAGCGTCACCCAGCTCAACCTTTGCACAAATGCAGGATGCATTGGTGCCTCTGACAAATGCCCATCCTGCCTCTTCATGAAAACCTCCAGTGAAGGAGGTTCTGTAGCTTGTCCTACTGTCCTCCAGCCCTGACAGTGAAGAAGGTTTTTCTGAGATTTGTACCACATCTCCTCTGCTGCAGTTTACACCCACTGCCTAACGTCATCCCCTCTATAGCAAAGGAGAACCAAAGCAAGCATACATGTACCTTGTTCTTCCTCCCAACCACCATGGAAAGTGGTTTTGGACACTTATTAGCCAGAGGCTAATATCAAAGATGGCACACCCAAGTGGGATTCATGGAGAGTCTACCACCTTACAATGAGGACTGGACTCTGCTGTATCTTACCAGAGAAGCCCCCTCACATTTTTGTTCCACCTTATGGTTAAGTGCTGCATGGTAAATATTGACATTCACATAAAAAAAATGTTAATGTCTATACAGAGATATTTCCAAGGGAAGTGTTTAACAGCTCTATTACTTGAGAAGACTACTACATTACTTGAGCCCTATTAAAAATGAAAGGGAACAACAACATACTGGTCCTTCTAGCACTAACAAAAATATGTGTATATTAATTATTATTTGACTGAAACCAAAAGAAGTGATTATTCAAACAGTATGATAAGCAGGAGGGCAAGTGCATCACTGTGTGACACTGGATCCTTATAAGTGGGAATGAGAATAAATACATGCTTAGTCATGAAGTAAGCGAGGCCTGAAAAGTTTGGGAAACATCTTCTGTCAAGCACACAATTAGGGATAGGCCAAAGAAGCGAGTTTTACAAAACAGACTAGGTATAGCCCTGGAGAAAGTGCTGTGGAGCATTACCCAGCTCTGGTCTCTGAAGGACATGGAGAAAAAGAGACCCCTTTTGAGTTTTATTATTCTCTATATTTTTAGTGATACAGGAAAGCACACATCCACAATCAGAAGCAAATCCAAAAAACAGCAGCTGCAATTTTGCACCTTCTCACGTTGCAACAACATTTTGCTGAGCAAATGTTTAAAATGACTGAAGCAACTAATTACTGCTTTTTAAGGCAACTGATTGACCAAAATAAAAATGGATCCAACATGACAACTTTTCCAGAATCATCCGCAAATTCTAAGACAGCCAACTAACAAAACATCACTAATTATACCAGAAGCAAAGAACAAATTCCGGGCACTTTCTGCAGCTCATTTTCACCTATTGTGCAGTTCTCCTTCCTATACAGTAATGAGCACGTGCAGATACCATGAGAGATGGAGCAGATGCAAAGAGAGATGCCAGTATGGACTGATTTAAATCACAATCTAGACTTACTTTGCATTTGTACTTTTCAGTTGTTTACCTAAAGAATGGCAGATTCTCACTAGCTGCTAAAATTTAAAAATCGTGGGGCAGTGATAGTACCACCCCATCCCATCTGCACGCAGCCCCATCCCATCTGCCCAGCCAAGCGCGCCCTACCCATGCGGTCTGCATGGAGACCCTGCCTGCCCACTCCATCCGGTACCTCCCTGCCGTGTCATGTCAGCACCCTCCGCCAGCAACAGCTCACCGAAACTCCTTAAATGGCCCTCCAGCCCAACTAATTGCCCACCCTGGTTTACGAGAAGGTTACAGTACGTCTATACTTTTGCTAAGCTGTTACATACCTTAACGTACACTCACTCTGGTATTTAACATTTCTTTTGAGTCAGAGAATGTAAAAATAATTCATCTCTTATACCTTTGACAATTTTCTTTTTTACTTATTGAGTGTCAAGCTGAATTTAAATGAGAACAAATAAAAAAAAAAAATTGTGAAACCGGTATTTTTAAATGAGTTGATTAGGTAAACAGGAGGGATATAAGAAAAGTTTATCAAAACATCTTTGGCATTTTCAACTGATTTATTAAACAAAGAAAACTGAAAATATTCTCACAGCACCTGCAAAAGAGGCTGCTGCTGTCAAATGCTAGTTCAGCACTTCATTGATGCTGGTTCCAGGTGGCAGCAAATCTGTATTACTCAAATAAAAAAAATAATAATACATGCAATCTATTAATAGTTTACAGGTGGTATGATTTTAAAAGTAATGTTCACCTTTCTTCAAAAATAAAAATGTACTCATTTTAACCTAACTCAGATCTGTAACATGTTAATTACTAAACCTCCCTATTTTTTTTTTCCCCCTGCTGCAAGTTGCACCCAATTTATGCAGGACACTTCAAGTACTCCAAGTCCCAAGTAGAAACAATCACCTTTTCAACAAATCCTGAGAGCGCCCATTAAAAAAGGGAACATAAAGTACTGGTCAAACTGGCACCATGCAGTCAGATGTTGCTGTAACAAACATTGTTTTGGGCGTTACTCAATTAATTTAATAGACACTTTGATTCCTTGCTTTATTTTCAGTTTCAGACCTCCTATCAAATTGCTGTCCAGAGTATTCAGTGACTAATTAGAGAAATAAAGGCAGGAGGGTGCTAAACTAGTAAGAGGACAGCTCTAGAAGAAACTAGGCAGCAGGAACAGATGCAAAGCACACTGAGGTGCAGAGATATTCAAGCAGAAACCTTACCTCACTGCTAAAGCCAGCCATTATTATGTTGGAGCAGCCATTTTAATTATTCAGCTCTCTGTGTTTTATTTAAAATAGCAATACTTGCATCATATACAAGCAACCAGCTACACGGATACAACCCTGCTATATGGTGGTGCCCCTTTGGAGTCTCAGGGGGTCAAACACCATTCCCAGTTACACCACTGACCACCAGGAATGCTCCAGCTACGCCGTCCACGTTATTAGATTGTCACTGACGTAACACAGCAGAGCTCAGCCTAGTGTGATATTGCTCCTAGATGCAGCACAGAGGTTTTCCTCTCCCCTCCTGCTCTGGGACTTGGCTTCAGCGTCTTACATACTGTATTACTCAAGGAAGCCATGCAGCATTGCAGAAGCAGCAAACCTGTGCTGTGGACTGCTCTGCCCATCTCTCTGACTTTAAAAATGACATAGCATCACATAACAGGCAACCCACAGAGCCGCATCATGAAGAGGCATTACTGTACTAGATAAAAGTTGTAACAGTTCCTCTTTCCCCAAGACATTAATGTCAACAACAAAAATAGCTCCTTCAGAGAAAGATAACCTTCATCAAAGGAAGCTGGAGGCTGAGTTAAAAAGAAAGCACTCGGCCACCTTCTCAGCTGCATTCGCAGGCAGCAGGGCTACTTTAGAAATCTCTGTCCCCTTGTAAATCATTATTTCATTTGCCTGGAAGGACCCACTTGCTCTGCCCCTGCCTCCCATCACCTGCTAAACCACACTCCAATATCATACCCACAACAAAAGGGGTGGGAAAGGGAGTTAAGTAAGTCAAACCTCTTCTGTCAGAGGCCTGATGGGAGCAGTGGGGAGAGTTATCCAGATTCTGCTGAGTCTACTCCCAACTCAGGAAAAAGATTAAGCCGACACTTCTCCATGGGAATAGATATAAGAGCACGACAGGATAGTTAAAAGACATTAAATAAAGGCCTTTCTGATTCTACCCCCAGGTAATGTTGAGAATTACTAAAAGCAAAAGATGAAAAGAAACAAATACATGCTTTGGTTTTGCTCTGTACCTCTGAGCATCCTATAATACCAATCGAGCACACTGCTTTGCCCATTCAGTGTACCAATTTCCCATTTGTTCACCGGCCCCTGGCAGCAACAGGAGGCAGAAAACAGGAAAGGTGATTATGAAGCCTTCGAAATCGGTTGGGCCATTCCAGCAGTAGGCTGGCACCTACGTATGCCAGATCCTCGGCTCTGCCAATAATGTCAGCCGACACTGCCCACTCGCTCAGTTTTCAAACAGGCAGGCTGGTGCCTTCTCTCATGTACCCTCGCACACACAGAAAGCACCTCATTAGCATCCACAGGGCCCCCTCGCTGTCCTCCTACGAATAGCTCCCAAAAAGTCTTGTCTGCTGCAGCGCTAGTAAAAGCAGCCTGACAAGCATGCTGCCACCCCTATTTCCACACTCTGGAAAGTCATCTCACCGATACCATTTTGCTCCAGGCTCTGCCTACTGGATCCAGCTGTTGTCTCTTGTTTTGCACTTACAGATGAAACTTCTTGGGGGCAGAGGTCATGTTTGTGTTCTGTGTTTGTGCAGTGCCTACACAAGGGGGCTCCCATCCATGCCTGGGGCTCCCAGATGATACCACAATATAATAAAGGTGATAAAACAGCAGAGCTGCTCACCACTGATTAAGTCTAGAGCATCTTCCTGCTCAGAAACAAACCGCTAAGATCACCTGCGTGGAGCAAGGGAAACGCTGGGATTCTTGAGCCAAGACCCCGTCCCCATACCAGCATATATTCTAGACTTTTAAAACACTATTTATAGCAGGAGTAGGCAACCCCTGGCATAGATGCCAGCGCGTGGCATGCAAAGGCATTTTGCTCAGCATGAGCACCTCGGGGTGGATGGCAAGGAAGGAGCCAGGGCTGCGCAACCACAAGGATCTGGCCCCTTGCAGATCCCCTGCCATCCGCCCCTGGCACGCCAACATCTTACAAGTTGATGTTGTGGGTGTTTTTGGCACTCTGCCCCAAAATGTTGCCAACCCCCAATTTATAGCATCTTCTTTACCACCTAAAGCCTCCTCTGGGTTCTGGGAGAGAAGAGGTTTACCCTTCCAACCACCTCCCCTGTTCATGGGGATGGAGGACAATTAAAGCACTTGAAAGATGGATAATGCAGGCTATGTGCTAAGCAGAACTGAACAGTCACATAAACCAATACCACTCATTCTCAGCCTACAATGCAGATATACTCACTGCCCACAGACCCACAAAAATCAAAACTGAAAACAAGGGAAGCAAAAAGGATTGACACAGTCGTATCAATTAAACAGGAGTTCAACTCTACAGAAAAATCAGATGAAAGAAGAATTAAAGTTAGAAAGGTCAAGAAACTGGATATTAGGGATGATAGACACAGCCCACAATGTGCCAGCATTTTGCTAAAGAACAGACGTATAAACACACAAGAAAACTGTTATGAAAAGCATTAGCTATTTTCTTCTGCAGCCTAAAAATGCCCTGAAGAGTAAAGTGAAAGTCCCTCTATGTTGTAGGAAATATCTCTGAAAAAGATGTTTATTTTTACTCAATGTTTTTATTACAGGAAGCACTTGACAGAAGTTGACACTGGCAGCGTGACAGTGTGAGGATGGCAAACTGTTTCTATGTCACCTGAACGCACACTTTACCCGGTGATCTGATTAATTATTAAACCAGGATACTGGTCCTCATGAAACACCTTCCTTCCAAGGTTCTCAGAATATCCATATGACATCTATATATAGTGCAATGTGTGTGAAGGGAGCTTTACTGAGCGAATTAAGCAGGGCCCCTGACAAAGAGCTTACAATCCTACGCGCATCCCTAGAAACCTTGAAGAAGAATACTGAATAAGGCCCAAGTTTATATAACACAATACAAGACAGACAGATACTGTTGGGAAGACAGATCAGAAATAAGGCTGAAAGACTCTTCCTCTCCCCTGAAGAATAGAAAATTCATCATCTAACATCATGCATACACAGATCTCCTGCAATGAATGTACTAACAAGGTTGGCATGGGAAAAGGTTTAGGGTTATAAATGTTAGCCTGCAGCATACTCCTGTGATGCAGAAGCATGACCATTCACAGACAGGGAGGCCAATGGTTAAGCAATTTGCTCAAGGTCCTGCTACTCTGAGGGTGGGCAAAATATAGCCCATTAACTGGTTGGATCCGGCTGTGACTGCCCCTGCGGTGCTCCACATGGGGCAGCCCGTGCCTACTGGCCCAGCATGTATAGCTTCCAGCAGGCTGCTCCCAGTGCAGCTGCTGCTCGACTCCCCTCACCCCCAGTGGCAGCTACTCCTCCTGTTGTGCTGCTCTGGGCCAGGAGGAAACTTTACCCAGGCAGCTCCTGCCCCAGCATGCAGGGCTGCAGCTCCAGGCTGCCTTCCACCCACTCTGCCCACCTGGTGCAGGCAGGTGGAGTAGGTGGAAGGCAACTGGGAGCTGGAGCCAGAGCCCTACACACTGGGGAAGGAGCCGCCCGGGTGAAGCTTCCTCCTGGCCTGGGGTGCCACAACAGTGGCAGGAGGAGCAGCTATTGGAGGCAAGGGGAGGCAAGCAACACCTGGGCAGCTGCAGCCACTCCAGAAGCAGCCCCACTAGTAAGCTGTGTGCACTGTCCAAGGTTGGGCCAGAGGGCACTGGCTGGAGCATGGCAAGAGCTACCCCAGGCGGGGCTCAGCCTCAGGCAGAGTGCCGTGGGGGCAGCCATGGACTGCCCCACCTAGGTGAGGTCTGCTGCACACACCCCATCCTCCCTCCCTTCACCCCTGTTCGGCTCCCAGACCTGGCACCCAAGCAGCACCCCTCCACCCCCAATAGGGCATGGATGGGCCACCCTGTGATCCCCACCTCACCCACCTATCTCACTCCCAAACACTGCTCCCTGCCTGCTTCCCCCTGGCTCCATCCCACATAGGGAGCTTTGGTAAGCTGTGGCAGCAGCAGCAGCAAGGGGGGGATGGGGATTGCTAGCCAGGGCCTGCAACAACTCACCAGATGTCCCAAATAACTGCCCATCCCCATGCTACTCCGTGGCACATTAAGGAACAGAACCCAGAAATCCTGATTCTTCACCCAAGCTATATCTACAGGTGAGGGGACACAGGGCTCCAAGCCAACTGGTGGCACTTTCCAGGCAAATACCAGTGTCCACCTCTGAAAAGGTCAAAGCTGGTCATTTGTGAATGGAAAGGGATTGAATGGATGTGTCCCCATTCTTCTTCCTCCTCAGGTCGTCCTCAGCTGGGAAGGGAAGAACTGCCCTAACAGCATGACACTGAAAGAATCAGCACTCAGTGCATGACACCAATTAGAAATGGAAACTTTACTATCCTCAGTTTGAAAGATGAATTGGATATTTGTGGAAAGAACTGTCAAAGACATTTTAGGGACCTCTCTCACCTCTGAGAAGCCATTCACACTTTCTCATTTCAGCGCACCCCCTTTTCTGAAGTCTTGCAGCAGATGCATACGAGTTTCTCAAATAAATGGTCTACATTTTCAGACTCCTTTGCCTAGCAGGGTCGAGCAGTTTTTAGTTTGCTTCACTAGGCTTACAAAATGCTCTGCAGTACAGATGAAATGTATGTTGCCTACTGTTCAAAGACCATGGCAGTCATTGAAATAATAGACTAGGTTTCATAACAGATCCTTCACATGTCTTAGTTAGATGCTCCTGTGAAAGGTGCCAGGTAATATTTATTCCTTTCATGGAAGGGTCAAAGGCTGGTCAAACTCTTTAAAGGCAATTCAATTTTAAAATGAATTATGACAAAGAAAACTATTAACACGGAGTCTGCTGCGTGAATGTTTATTTTTTACTTTCTAAAACTCCCATCTTAACTGCCCCAAGTTTTGTTATATTACATTCATTCACAATAGGTTACTTCAGAGACAGATGTACATTTTTCAAGCAGTAATAACTTACCGACTTACTGCCCCTTTCCACCCACGAACATCACAAGAATTTGGTTTGTATGAGACAGGAGAGTCCTACAAAACTTCAGTTTATAGAAGCCATCTGATCTCCCACATCAGGGCAAAATTGATTTCCCATAGGAATCAGGTAGGAAGTTTCATGCCACTCCATTAAATCAGGCCCATGGGAATTTAGTACAGTGCCTTCAAATCGCATTGAAATCAATGGAAACAGAGAATGCTAGAGCCTCACAGGATACAGCCCCAAGCTAGCTGCAGGAGAAATATCAGTAGCTGGGCATTGCCATAATTCAGGTGCCAAATTTGATTTTTTTCTC
Source organism: Alligator sinensis (assembly GCF_000455745.1). NCBI lineage: Eukaryota > Metazoa > Chordata > Crocodylia > Alligatoridae > Alligator > Alligator sinensis. The sequence goes on from NW_005842286.1 coordinate 487,620, forward strand.
CCTGAAGAACAAATGAGACAGTCCTGAAGAAAAATGCTCCGTTTTTCTGTATATTTAACAACACTGAATGAGCTTATCCTTGCTTCTACCAGTATCACCAACATCCCCCCTCTACCTCACTGCCCATACCTACACAGCTGTTCTCTTCAGCATCAGAAGCAGACTGGCTAAATTTGCAGACAACACCAAATTATGGGGAAGTGTGGTCACACTAAAGGATAGGCTGGCAATTCAGGCCGACCTGGACAGGATTGCAAGGTGGGCGGATGAAAACCTGATGACATTCAACAAGAAGAAATGCAAGGTGCTGCACCTTGGGAGAAAAAATCCACATCATACTTGTAGGCTCGGTAGTGCTACACTCACTAGCACCATGACCAAAAAAGACTTGGGGGGTCATGACTGACCATAAGATGAACATAAGCCACTAATGCAATGCTGCAGCTGGCAAAGCAAATAAAACTCTGGCTTGCATCTACCGAGGCATCTCAAGCACGACCCAAGAAGTCATCCTCCCGCTGTACTTGGCCTTGGTGAGGCCACAGCTGCAGTACTGCATCCAGTTCTGGGCTCCACACTTCAGAAAGGATGGGGAGAAGCTTGAGAGAATCCACAGGAGAGCCATGTGCGTGATCAGAGGGCAGGAGAATAGGCCTTATGATGAAAGGCTGAGAGCCATGGGTCTCTTCAGCCTGGAGAAGTGCAGGCTCAGGGGTGACTTAGTGGCAGCCTATAAGTATACAAGGGGGGTACACCAGGAACTGGGACAATGTCTGTTCACTAGGGCACCCCAAGGGAAGACAAGGTCTAACAAACTACTGAAAAACTTCTTTACCGTCCGAGTCTCCAGTCTGGAATAGACTCCCCCCTAGAAGTGGAGCACGCACCTACTCTGGATACCTTTAAGAAACGCTTGGATGCTTATCTTGCTGGGGTGACTTGACCCCAGTTGACTTCCTGCCCCTTGGGCAGGGGGCTGGACCAGATGCTCTCACGAGGTCCCTTCCAGCTCTAACGTTTATGTAATCCGCACATGCTGTCCCTCCCTGAGCCTACTGCCAACATTTTCCAGCCTGTCCCATATTATCTCTTTCTACAAGCCATCCATATAATTGAGCCAATATCATACAGCATCTTATCACTATAATACCGTTCTTAACTTGGATCCCTTATTTTCATCCATAAACAAAATCTATCTTCGCCCCTTCAAAGCTCTCCTTAAATCCAGCCCATCAGGCCCCCTCGCTCCCCTTTCCCATAGTCACTGCGGGCACTTTAACACATGCTCTCAAGCTTTTTGCTCTCAGAAAGCCTCTTCAATTAAAGCTCGTTCGTGGAGCTTTAGTTCAAGCAACCTCGTCACCATTTTTAAGCACAGACACATTGATACACAAGACACAGGAGGCTGCTAGAGCCTCTGCACTCGTGTATAGATGCCCGGTGTCCCTTGAACTTCTTTCTTTCACACATTGTCCTACACACCGTCACATTCTCATTGACCAGTCCCCTTCCCACTCTGCTTTCAGAAGATGCATTTACTCTCATTCATAAAGCTCACCATCTGTTTGCTTCACGTGGTACTACACTGCACAGTCCCAGAGGGCCAAATGGCATCTCCCAGGGGCAGGGACTTGCACAGCTCACCAATTGGAGAGTTTCCTGTAGACTTCTGCTACAGGAAAATAATATCCAACTGTTCTCTTCACTGAGCTCAACTATCATGGATCTTGAATGACCACAACACAACGGAAACAACCTTTCCTCAGCCACAGGGAGTAAAACAAAACACAGAGAAAAGACTTGTTTAAAAGATATCCTGAAAGATATCCTGAAAGAGCTGCCTTTGCCAAACTTTGTCCTCAAGAACAGTGAGCTGAGAGACTGTAATGGCTTGTTATCAATTGGACAATGGAGTTATAGGGAAAAAAAAACGCTGCGATTGCTTCAGTAAAGCCTACTGGGTTTTTCAGCTGGGTCTAACCTCCCATTTAAAGATAATAGAGCACAATTAAGAGAACGGGACTCCAAACTTTAGAGCTTGTCTAATTCTCTTCTGCAGGGTCTAGACACGCTCCTCACTCTCAGACATTTGCCAACAGCCCGGTTTGACACTCGAGCCCTCCGACACGCCAGAAGCAGCAAATTATTAGTTCCACACATGACATCACCGCCAAGAAAACCACCTGCTCTGCAGAAAAGCACCTCAAATGAGTACTTGAGCATCGCCCTCCCAGGCAACAACCCTCTCTGCCACAACGGATTCCCGCTACCCCTTGCCCCAGGGAACCCCATCACCTCTGCCCCCTGCCTCCTCTGCTATCCTTGCTCACTTCTGCACAGGGCACCCCCACCTCCTCTGCTACCCCCTCTCCTGTCCCATGCGCCCCCACGGGAAACCTCTTTTGCAACCCCCCCTCCCCACTCCCATCAGCTGCTGACTGGCACTGGGCACTGCCCTCCCCTGCCCCCAGCAGCCCTGCTCTGTGCCAACCCTTTGCCCTGTACCTCACCACTCAGCCACCTCCTGTCCCACTCTGCAACAGGCACTACCACCCCACCCCCTGCCACCCCCTTGCACCAGCTGCCCCTGCCTCCCCCTCACATATCAGGGTGGGGGACCCCACCCCAACCCCTCTGCCCCCAGCCCTCGCCTCCTGCTCCCCCCACCCCTTCCTCTATCAACCCATCCCACACCTCAGGCGCCCCGCTCTCCCCAACAAGACCTCCCCTCTCCTCTGCCACCACCT
>NW_005842286.1:491253-491656 GCF_000455745.1 Alligator sinensis
CCGCGTCGTGTGGGCCGGGCCCGCGCCCCCCGCCGCCGCTACCGCGCTCCGCTTGCGCTGGTGGGGCGATGCCTCGCCCGGGACCTTCTTCCGCGCTGGGCCCGCCCGCAGCCAGGCCCGCTTCGCCGTGCGCTGCGGGCCCGCGCAGCTCGCCGCCTACCTCGCAGGTGTGGGCATGGGCACATGCACGCGTGTGTGTTTACATGTGTATACATGCATACGAATATGCATACCTGTGTGTGGATACGCGTGCATCGGCGTGGGGGGTGGCTCACTTCGTGAGTTAAAGGTGCGCGCGTACAGGTGGTGTGTGCACGCATGTGTCCGAGCGTACATATGAGGGTGCAGGTGGGTGTGGAGGGAGGGGTCCTCCACGTCCCGTCTCATCTCGTTGTCGCTTCCC
>NW_005842286.1:491666-524695 GCF_000455745.1 Alligator sinensis
TCCACTGCGCGGTCGGTGTTAACACCTCTCTGTGCTTTTTAACAGCCTTGAGGTTTCATCCCTTTGCAAAATCCCCGGTCTCGTCTCTCTTCCATTTCACAGCCCGGCCAACCGGGTTTAGCTGTAGCTAGAAACCTTCAGTCAGGCGTGGTCCCACTAACGAGGGTGTGGGAACGACCCGTGGTGTCTCGTAGGTGCTGTCACGGCGCTCGAGGCGGTTGGATTCGGTTTTGCGACTCAATAGGAGACGGGCAGACGTCTCCTATTCGCATAAAATCTGATATCTTTTATTAGACCGACTTAAATAGTTGGAGAACGATTTTTAAGCAAGCTTTCAGGTTCAAAAACCGTCAGGTTGGTCTAATAAAAGATATCAGATTTGCCCAAAGAACCGTGTCTGCCTGTGTCCTTAGACCAACACGGCTACAACCTGCACCCATGTGAATAGGAGACAGATATTTAACTACAGTGACTGCAGGACTAACCATACACTATCCTTTGACTGGCGTTTGCTTAGTTTGTTGCATTTTTTTTAAAACTTCACATGTACTCGAGCAAGTAGTGCACGTTCCAGGACTTATTGTTGTTTTCTGCTTCGATCTTTAACTGAATAAATATAGTGCGAGCCCCCTGCCATATTAGCGCGGCTTCTAGTTTCTTTTCAAGAAAAACGTGTTGTTATATGGGATGAAGTGCCACGCCCTGTGCACCCCCCTTGTGAGACTCCTAGATCTGCCCACGTGTGTGCGTGTGTGTGTATGCATGTGCATGAGAGCTTGTGCTACACACATACACATACATAGCACAAGCTTTCACGAACCCTCTTGCACGTGTTCATCTGCATCTTGGAGCTTTAATGCCGTAAGCTTGAGCTGGTGTCAGAAAGCGCGGAGTTTAGTAGCCAGCTTGTTACTTCTTGGCTTCATGAAATGGAAAGAGGCTTATACGAAGCACCCCTCGTTTCCAAGGATGCTTTATGCCTGCCCCCCACCTTTCAGAGGCCTTGACATGCAAAACACTATTGCAGTATTGCAATACTGCAATATATATGCACTATTGCATGCTGCTGAGTGCTCTTCAGCATCCTCCTGCCAAAATCACTTGGGAGGCAAGGATGAGAGGCTGTTCCTGAGAAGGGCAGCATGCCTGCAGCTCTTAATGGAATCACTAGAATCAGACTTTAGGGCTGTATTATTTAACCTGGGCTGAGGCTTAGTTTTGGGAGGTGCTGAATGACCTTACCAAGCATCAACAGCCCTCCAGTTGTATTTGAGGATCAGACTCTAGATCTGTTACTTATAACCACGTTTATGTCATAGTAAAGATTGTGTGGTTTTGTAGCTGAAGTAGTGTAACGATAGATCCTGTCAGCTGTCACTTCACATTTTTTCTCAGGCTCTGATACTTCAGAGAGTTGTGTTCAGGGGAATTGTGTACTGACATGGACCTTACTGCAGGATTGGGCTTCAAATTAGCCTATTTAAGTGCATGTGTGTGTATTGTAAGTAGTAGTCCTTGAGATGGGACCGATTATCTTTCATTGTCCAATACTTGGCTCTTAACAGTACAATACTTTTTTACCTACTGTTGTATTTTCTCACATACAACATGCGCTGGAGTACAGCGCGCTCCTTGTTTATGAGAGGCAGACTGAAGGAAGAAAAATCTGTTCTTGTAGTAAGTAACTGAGTAGCAGCAGCCAGGGAGAGAACAAGGTCCTGCATGGGCACCAGCTATACAAATTCCTTCATGCTGCCCCATTAGGGTGCTCTGCTTGCAGCAGACTTTGCCAGTAAGCGGCAGCACCTGTCCTGAGAGTATTTATCTTGCATAATGTGCACTCCAGTTTCCAGTAGCTGTTTTTTGGGGGAAAAGTGCATCCTGTACCTGAGAATATATGGCACATATGATCATCCTCCTATCTTATTTTAATGATGCCTTCTTTTGTTGTCTTGGCATTTCATTTTCTTGTTTTAGTTTTTCAATTTTAATCACTTTTTAGCAGCAAACTGTTGTTACTTGCATAGACCCTTTTTAGATGCTTAAAACTGCATTATACCAAACCTAAATTAGCTGTTCTGTCTCCTGTAGATATGGGTGCTCTAGTACTAGAGGTAATTGCCAAACCTGACCATCTTCCTATCGGCAAAGTTCAAATTAATGGATTGTCACAGCTGTCTCCAAGCAATCCAATCAGTGGATTTTTCACCATTGTTTCACCAACGTCTAAGAAACTAGGAGAAGTGCAGGTAGTACTGAAATCTTTCCTCCAATTTATAGTTTGAATTCCTATAGCAACTTGGAGCCCAAGTCAGGGGCTAGACACCACTATGCGCGGGGCTACAGAATAAAAAGCAAAGGAATGGTTCATGTCTCAGCCTACAGCAGTGGTTCTCACCATTTTTGGGCTTGATGCACCCCTCATTAGACTCAAGGTGCCCCTCCATAACTTTTGTGAATACAGTGCCACCCAATTTGAAAACTATTTTGCAGATTATGGTGCTTGCTTCCTAGAAGGAGGGGCCTGGCAGTGAGAATGTGGGAATTGTTCAGGCAGGGACAAGCCTGAGCCTGCACTTGCTTAGTTTATCTGCTTATCTCCTAACACCTCACTTATTACCTCACACTTCACAACTTTCAAAAGATCTGGTAGCACCCCAGGGTGTCCTGGCACCCTGGTTGAGAATCACTGCCTTACAGTCTAAGACAGGAGGTAACTGATGGGTAAGGACAGGGGAAAATGCACACACACTGAAACAGTGTCAGTCAGCATGAGAAGTGGTATTCATGGCATGCTAGCAAACTGACTGTTGTGAATATTTTATGTTTTTTTAAAGGCCTCAAACTAGATTTCAAATCCATATTTAAACTTAAACATCCTTTTTATTTTCTTTCTTTTACCACCCTGGCACTGTTTCTCTGGAGAAAGTGATTCCTTAGCTTTGTGTGATGTGAAATAACAAACAAATATTTCAGAGTTTAGGCTGGTGCCCTGCATAACTGTAGAATACATAACATTTAGGAGTGAAAAAACAATATGCTATAGAGTATAAAAAACACACAGAAATAAAACACATGCATTTCTTTATATTGTCTCTCTTAGATATCGTTAGTTTTGGAACCATTCCCTGAAACCTATGACAAGAGCAGCTCTCTCCCAACCACAGATGCAAGTAAAGATATTATCTCATGTGCTAAGGGAACCAGAGGGATAAGTGAAACCAGCAAGCCTCAGTTTCTAGCTCCACCACAAACATACAGGCCTCCTGGGATGAGTGTTACTGGAAGAGAGTCTGCTGACAGCAGCAGGGCTGCAACTCCTAGGTAACATTTTTCCTTTAGATACATTTTCCAGTTCATATGGTTTACTTTTAAGCAGTAGCCATTTGACTATATCCAGTGGGGTAAGTCCATGTGTAGTCTGAACTGTGCAGTAATTAGGGGCATAATTAGAAAAAAGAATAATGGGACCAGATCCTCACCTGGTGTAAATTGGCATCACTCCACTGACTTTACTCAAGCTGTGCCAGTTTACACAAGTTAAAGATGTGGCCCAGAATGTATCTTAATTAAACACTTGAGTTGGTATGTCTCATGATGGGACTGTAAGAGGAAGGGGGAGAGGCAAGATTGTGTGCGCCACAAAATAATGAATATATCACATAGTAGCATAACTAGGGGTGAGTGAGAGGGAGCACCAACCCTGGGTACCAAGTTAGGAGGGGCATCCGGAATGGCCTCCCACCCCTGCGGAGTCCACACCCTGGCAGTGTACCCGTGCTGGGAACTCCAGAACAGTCCCTCCCTTCTGCTGTTTTAAGAGCAACAGCTAGGGTGCATAGACCATTTACAGCAGCAGCTCAGCTGAGACTGCAGGAGTTCCTGGCATGGGCAAGACTGCTGCCTCCCAGCCCCTGCTTTCAGAACCCATGCACGCACCACCCCCTGCTTTCAGAATCATGCTACCCTGCTCTCCTGCAGGGTTGGCCGTAAGTGCCAACCCTCCTTGTTGTGCCACTGATATCAAATTTCTCTTTGGAGTGTGGTAAGAGAGTGGGCCGTTGCCATCCTCTCTTTAGAAAATATGTATGAGATTTTGAAGAGCATGAGTTTACAGACCACATGGGGTTCTGTTGAATTTGTCTTTTGCAACAGAGGAAAGGACCACTTGTTCTTCCAAGAGAATTCTGAGAACACAATGGACAGTTTCTTTGGATCTCAGATTTTACCAGATGAAACCTTAAAACCAAATCCTTCAGAGCAGCAAACGGCATTTCCCAATGGTTCTGATTTTGAGAGACAAGCTAGAACAACCATAGGGAGCCACGGTAAGGCATGGGTACTGCCTCTGCACAGCCCAGTTACAAAAGACCTTCTGTCAGGTTAGTACATATTTGGCATTGGTTGTTTAGTTTTCATTTAAAATGACAAAACTCAGTATGTCAGTCATCCACCTTTGCACAATTAAAGGCTTTAGGAAAAAAGTGTTGCTCTTAATGCATTTGTTTCAGTGTTTGGAACATAATTTCATACCTAAGGCATCCCTACGTGATAGTGAAAAACAATGAATTTACTGCTGGGGCCAGGTGGCCTGACACTCGTGAGAGCAGGTCCTGCATGCTCACCAGCTATACAGGCTTCCTTATGCTTCCCCATTAGGGTGTCTCAGCCCAAACTAACAGGGTAGAAGAGGGCAACATTGGTCTCATTGTCTACGTAATCATTGATTTATCACCTGAGAATGACGATGGAGAGTGCCAGTGGGGTTAGTTGAGAGGAGCGGGGTTACAAATTGGACTTAAACCGCTAACTCACTTCTCCTGGGCTACTAAACTGCAACTGTTCTCCCTGGGGTTGGATCCAAATAAATAACATCACTGGAATCTTCCACATTTTACCAGTTTTTGAGTCATTCACTGCATTTCCTGAAACACTGTAAAAATAAATTGCTGGTGAGGAACCCAAAAATGGCTGGCCAGCCTTCCAGAGATTAACCGCCACACCCATCTTTCCCACCTGCTGTCTAGTCTGTGTAGCATAAGTGTGTTGCTGGTTTTATGGTATACCAAGCTTAATAATCACCAGTATGTCAAGGACTCTTTGTACTCCTAGAAGTTCCATGTATCTGTAGCTATTTATTGTGCATGCTCAGGACTTTGGTGTGTTAAATTGCACTTGAATTCTGCATTTTAATCCTTCTGTTTCTTTCTCAGCTCTCCTGGATCAGGGCAATAAACTCTGCAATGCTATGGCGGTCTCTGCAATGAAATCCAGCCCAGATACCAATGTTGAGCTGAGTGAATTGCATCCACCTATAAAGGGAGATGCTTTCAAAGCAACAGGAAAGTAAGCTTGGAAGCAGGGAGTGTGTGTAATAATTTCCAAGTTGTACATTTCAAAGCATTATTATGTTTTCTTGAAATGCTGTGATTAAGGTCATGCCTTTTGGGATTCTTATTCAAATGTGGGAAACTAAATTCCCAGTGTAAATAAATTACTGTATTTCTTCCAGAGTGGGTTGATTTAAATCACCAATTTTAATTATTTAAATGAGTAAGCAGGAAATGGAAGTATAAATAATTGATTTCTAATCTCTCTTTGCATTTGTCCTCTTTAGCTCTTTTCCTAAAGAGAAAAGAGCATGAGCTCATTTTTAGTGGCTAGTATAATTTTAAAAATCTAATGATTTGTAATCTGTTATAGTTTTTTATATTAAAATTCGTACATAATTATAGTAAAACAGTAGATTATACTTGTGTTTGTGTATATGTATATATGCACATATGTGTGGTAGGCTACAACCATTATAAAGTATGTATGCACATTTATTTGGATTCTTTTGCATTTTCTGTATTAGCAAATGATGACTGAGGCAGTTCTGTTATACTAAATCATTTTTTCCTTGGGATTTGTGTCAAATTGTATTTGGATGGAAATTAGACTTAAAAATTCACAAAATCAGCATTCAGTTAAAATTACCTCCAAAGTGGTGGATATAAAAGGAAAAAATGAATCAGATATGATTTGTTGTTATCATAATGTATGATAACGTTAAGGAAAAGGAAGCAGTGTATCTGGTCACCAGAGGCAAGATTTTTAAAAAGTATTAGGGACCTATTAGGATTTTATGCTGAAAATGTGAGAATATCTGTTTGTTAATAGTTGAAACGCTCAAAAACCCTGGATGAAACAAAAATATTCATTATCCTTCTTCCATTTCTGGAACACTCTTTACTGGGATATCTGCTATCCAGGAGCCTTAAAACTTTGAATTCTGCTGTTGTGTCAGCTGCTGACGATCCCCTCCTGCTAGCAACTGAGTACCCAAGTCAAGAATTTGATCCACATGCTGAAAACAGAGCAATACAGCTCCTGTTGGGCAGGTGAGTGCCATAGTGTGCACTGAGACATTGATATTGCCAGACTGTTGGTATTGCCAGGCCAAACCAGGTCTGAATCATGCTCATACTTATACGTATGCTTAAGTTAATGCACAGGAGTGGTCACTCTGACTTCATTAAAACTCTTCATGTGCATAACATTAAGAACATGCTTAAGTCTTTGCAGGCTTTAGAACACTTTTTTATTTCATTTTCTAGTTTCTTGCAATCATGTTCTTGGATTTTCTCCCCTCTGGCAGAAAATTTAACTTAGTTTCATTTCCACTGGGGGGAAAAAACCCACATCCCTGATTATGTCTCTTACAAGTATGTTACATAAAAAGACAATACTTAACGGACTGCTCCTCCAGTACTTTATGATTAGCACTTGCAAATGGTGTCCTGTTCCCAGCTTTTGGAAGTGTTGTCATCTACCACAGAAGAGAGAGAGCACAAGGAGGTGTTATGCCAGTGTATCTTCTCTCTGTTCTGACTCAGCAATGTGGGAAATGGTTCTCCACACTTCTCAGGTCCTTGCCTCTCTGGGAATGCCTTTCAGCAATGCAAGAAGCTTGTGTGAGGCTGACCCCTTGCCGGCCACAAGTGGATCACCGTCCACCAGCTCATTGCCCAAAGTGGTTAAAGGAGAGAGAGAGTTTAGAATACCATTTTTGTGAAAGCCTTTTCCCCTACAATTATTAAGGATGGCATGGTGTTTGAGGGACTGCGTAATTCAGAAAATTGTTTATGGAATGTGAAGCCTTTCATCACTATGAGCCCAGTTGGATATGCATTAATAAGTGAAAGCTGTTGGTATTTGACCATCTGTTTGAGCTGATTGCCTTTCTAGTTGTTTATTGCCCCTGTCCTGTAGCTTGTCACTCCTTAAACTCTGCTTTTTGGCAGCATAGTAGCAAGACCAAGGACTGATGCAGCAGTGGAAAGCAGAGTGCCTCTAGAACTCTGTAACTTGTCTATTTACATCAAGCTGAGGCTTATTGATGAGGGAAGCTTGTATTGTCCTTGCACTGTCCATTGATTTAAATACTGATTGCATTATTTTTAATAAATTTGCCAGATTAAAAGGTATATGTCTTCCCTCTTATGTCTGCAGTACTGATTTATCCTCTGTGCCCTTTTGGGATGGAACAGGCTCTCCTCCAGAATCACTGTCTGCTGGGAGTGAGCTGTATGACAGCGAGCCGAACGACCCTCCCTATGACCAGAGCCTGCTGGAGAACTTGTTCTACACAGCTCCTGTAAGTGGGGGTCCATGGGAAAGTGCTTGGAACATGGTCTCTGAATAAAGGAAAAGCAAAGCACTCACACCAGCAGAAACTTAGTTAGTGCCAGTAAGATGTGCATAGGTGTTATTGCACATAGAAGTTTCCCAGTATATTACATGCAAAAAATCAAAGGTAAGATTAGAAAGTCCGGCAAATGCTTTGTGAAATGCTTTTGAAGGTTATCCATGCAGCTTTTAATTTTGTTTTTTTCTGGGTATGCATTTTTATACCATTTTTAATTATACAAAACTAATCTGATGATTACATGTAGTTTGTTTTTTTTCTTTCTTCCTTATTTTGGCAATAGTTCTTATTAGCCTTTATTAGCAATGATCGTGTTAACCTCACTCTCCCCTGCCCCTCCTATCCCTGTCTTCCCCACCTATATCTTTATTTAGAAGTCTGATACAAGTTTAAGTGACTTCCTCAGCAATGATGAAGATGGTATATCCTCTGAAGTAATCAGGACAAGAAACCTGGTAAAAAACAACCACAGAAAGGGGTCACAAAAGGCTTTGGATTCTGGGATCTGGGATCAGAATGAAAGAGCAGCAGAAACAAAACCCAGGTAAACAGTTAAGTTAGTCTACTTTGTACAGCAGCTGCTAATCTTTTTCTTAGCATAAACTGCCACTAGAAAAAAATCCTTCTCTGACCCCCAGTACAGTCACTTACATACAGTGCAATTGTGCTTTGGAGATAGTGTGTTTAGGAATTTGACTGCATCTCTCTCTAAATGGTGGGACCCAGAGAATTACCATACTTCATATAAGAAATGTGGCAAACTCTTGCAGAGACATCAGTTATTTATAAATTAAGTGTGGGCTGGGGGAAACTCCAACAGTGTCTTTCTAATAATAGTATCTTGGATTTAGAAAACTGAAAAAATTTAGAACTAAAGTAACTATTTACTATTTATGTTCTTTTTAGTTTTTGTGTTTTGTTAAGCATAACAAAGATATGAAAAGAAATGGAGTTACTGAGTAAGCTTTTTCATATACACTTGAATCAAATTTGAAATGATAGATCATTTAGCACAGTATATAACATTTGCAACTATGTGCAGAAAGCCTGTTACTATACAGAAAACATATTACCATAGAAACCACAAGGGGTTTTATTTAACTTAGAATAAAAGCTACTACTAAACGTAACACAGATGAGGGGAAAAATGCATGCATAAATAAAACTCTTAGGTTCTGGTGAATAGCCAGAAAGAGTTACAGATAGCAGTACTTCATTCACACTGAGAGCAGTTTCATTGTCAATCATGAGCCTCCCACCTGGACCTAAGTAATCCAGTTATCAATTTAAGAGGAGTTTTTTTAACTCGGACCAAAATAGTTCCTTCACTTCCTGATCAACTGCTCTGATGTTTCCAGCTACAACTTGTACTGTTGGCATTGCATTCTGCAGTTTGAAGGTCCATTCATTTACCTGGAGAGAGATGCTTTGTACTGGCTATCACTTAAAACCTCAGGATAAGGTATGACCAGGTGTGTCTACGTGTATATTTACACGTGCCTAAATTTAATGCACCTTTGCTTAAGGTGCTTTAAGAGAATTTAGGTAACCACGTACATGTGGATGCTGTAATGCACATTAAGGCACATTAAATGTAGGCGCAAATAGCTAAGGTGCATTAAAGCACGTGCAGACACATTAATGTGCATTAATGCAGTGTGTATCCATTGACGCACACCATATGAATGCACATTAGCGCATCTACACATGCACTAATGTAACTTAGCTATTCGCGCCTAAATTTGATACCTGTAGCCTTAAATCTCCATTTTTAGGGTGCATTAAGAGTATGCATATGGAGACATGCACCCTTAATGCACCTTAAATAGCAATATTAAGCTAAGCCTGCTTAAAAGGCATGCGTAGACATGCCCACTGAGATGTAAGTGGTGCCATCATCCATTTATTGGCCCCTGTACAGAAGTGAATATATCGAATAACTTGCTGCATCTCTCCCTTCCCATCTGACACTGTCCCAGCTCCCCCAGATCTTTTCTGATTGAAGAGTTGAGCTGGAACACTACTTTGTCATGTGCAGCTGGAATTGGATGCCAGAAATGCACTGTTTGCATTATATATAGATATCTCTTAAAAGCATAGATATTTTTCATTTATAAATCACCTTTATGTCCCCCTTCACACATTGATTGATTTTAAAGGGTGATTAGAAAACTTCTGATATCTTTTATTAGACCAACTGAGTAGTTGGAAAAAAAGTTCTTAGCAAGCTTTTGGGTGCAGTCACCCTTCTTCAGGCATAGGAAGTCGCTGCTGTGAGATATTATGAAGGATTGTTAAAAACTTGTGACCAGCAGTTCCCATTTTGACTTCTGCTACTATGAATGCTTGTCTAAACCCCGTTTCCTTCGAACTCTTTTCAGCTATTCTGCTAAACTGCAGCCAGGTTCTGAAGCTTCCATAGGACACTCTAAGGAAGCTTCAGCCATAAACTTGACTGTGGATAAGCTGGCATTGCTGGGTCGCATACATTTAGCCAGAGTCATAATTGAAAGCTTGAGAATCCCTCCTGAAAGCAGCCAGGCTACACCAGGCAAGAAAAGCTCAGTGAGGAAACCACCAAGGCCAGCATTAGCTAAAAAGTGGTAAGTGATTATTTTAGGTGAGTTTCTACTTCCAGCCTTTGTTGTGGGAACCAGCGTTCTCTGCAAGCATCTTGTTCAGCTGACCGGATTGCAACAGGATCCTTCAGTTTCTTTCCTGTAGGCCCTGTAACTAGGGAATCCTGTGGCTACTGATGCCTCTGACACACATTACAGGTTAATTGCTCCTTAAACAGTAAGCCAGCCACGTGTGCAAGTCAGTTTAAAGCATGATCATAGAGTAAATGAGCCACGAAGATATTCTACATATAATGTATAACTTTGTGGCTTGTTTGTAGCACACTTCAAATTTAATGTGTTGTCATCCATGCCCCGAGAGTTGTGAAAACCCTGTGCGCCATCCACCTGGAGGGCACATGTGGTTTTATAGGTCCTGGTGCATGGGGAGGTTCTGTTTCTGTCCTTCGTTATGGGAACTGTGGCAGCCTGGTCCCAGGGTCTCTGTGCCCCGGCAACTGTTTCTTTGACAATCAGCTGATTGTCAGCTCGGGCCAGGTACTGGTTTGGTTCCTAGCCTCAGTTGACAGTCAGCTGATTGTAGGCACCTCAGCTTCATCTTACTGGTGCAGGGGGAGCTCAGGATCAGCTCCCCCTGCGCCAGCAAGTAAGGCACGATTGGGATCTAATCCCCCATCCCAAAAGAACACATCCAGCCATATGCACCTGGCATGGCTGGAAGAGTGATTGTTTGGATCACAGATTAGATCCCATCAAGTCTTAAAGTAAATGTCTGCTAGGGGCCTAACTTTCCTGCTGCTGTATGTGTGCTTTTAGGGCACTAGGCCACTGGTCGCTTGTGATCTTTAGTTCTGCTTTTCATTTGTAGCACTGTCTTTGTTGAGTACCACTTTCCAGTGGGAATCTCCAAGAATGAAACAGGGCAGGTTTCCATAGCAACAGAAGTAATTCGGATAGCGTCAAGCAAAGTTGCTGGAGAAGGTAAGAGACTTATTTTCTTTTCTTAAATGCAGTTGGGCCGGATTCTATGCCTTTTGGCAATTATTTATTAGACCTTTATGTTTTATGATGCTTTGTGCATGAGAGACCCACTGATAAGCTTATTAGTGGCATCTTTACCAAGATGAGTGATCAATGCATAGTACCCCAGGAGCTTTAGAGTTGGAACATTTTCCCTAGGCGAAGAGTTCCAAATGAGCCTTGGCTTCCCAGAGGCAGTAACTTTAGGATTTTTTACTGGAGGAGCAAAATAGCTCAGAAAAACCAACCTTTTTACCCCACACAAAAGTGTATCTCCTCTGTACAGTAATACTTATTACTTATGCTGTGTTTGTAAAGCACTTCATAAGTCTCACAAGGATGATACAGGGAGTAAATAAGCCCTTTTTACATGGAGATGGAAATCCAATGAGGTATCCAAGGTGACAAGAGGGGAGACTTTTGTCAGGTGCAGGAGTGTCTGATTGGCTTGCCTGATCTCTTCATTTTATTCAGTGATGCCATGACAAAGGTCAGCTTGGGTCAGAGGTTAGCAACCTATGACTTGCTGGCCAGAAGCTATTTCTTCTGATCCATGGGTGCCCACACTTCTGGACATCGGCAGATTGAGGAGTTAGTAGTGGTGGCAAGGGATGTGGCTGTTAGCAGCCTGCTGTGTCCCTCCACCCTCTTCTCTCTCCTGTGCCCACTATTGCAGCGGCAACTTCTGTTGCCATTGAATTGGCCTTTGTTGGCAGTTGGTGCTGACGGCAATTGACTGCAAGCGTGAGGGCAGCTGTACTATTGGGGGTGGGGGTGGGAAGAGCAGCCCTCAGCATAGAGCAGGGAGGGCTAGAGTGGGAGAGGGTGGAAAAGAGGGGCACTAGTTTAGGGCACAACGCTTTCTAGTTGTGCCTCTGGCGGTGGCCTGCCTTTGGAATGAGCTGTTTTAATTTGGCTTGCCATTCCTAAAAGGTTACCAACCCCTGACTTTAGGTCATATTTCTTTGCAAGTTAAGAATGCTAATCAGCAAGATTTGCCATACTTGCTGGTCCCTGGCATTAGCATTGCAGTAAGACTTTTCATACAGGTCTCCCATGTGGTTGCTTTTTGAACTTACTCTCATCAAAAGTGGATTCAGGAGACGGGTGATATACATTCATTTCCCAGCTCTGTTAAAAGATTCCTTTTTCAGCCTTAGGCAAGCTACTTAATTTTTCTGTCTTGGTTCTTTGTAAAACGGTTAGGAGGATAGCTTCTTCCACGCTGCACTGTTTATTTAGAATGAGAGTTCCTTATGACTTGTGGCCCCTCTTTGATATTGCAAAATCCTGCACTTAGGACAGAACAGTCCTATGCACTGGTACAGGCTGGGGGTGACTGGCTGGGACCTGGGGGTGACAGTGGACAAGAAGCTGAATATGAGCCAAGAAGGCTAACAACATCCTGGGCTGCATTGGTAGGAGCATTTCCAGCAGATCGAGGGAAGTGATTATTCCCCTCTGTTCAACACTGGTGAGGCCACATGTGGAGTCCTGTGTCCAGTTTTGGGCCCCACACTACAGAAAGGATGTAGATAAACTGGAGAGAGCCCAGTGGAGGGCAGTGAAAATAGTTAGGGGGCTGGGGCACATGACTAGTGAGGAGAGGCTGAGGGAACTGGGTTTATTTAGTTTGGAGAAGAGACAACTGAGAGGGGATTTAATAGCAGCCTTCAACTACCTGAAGAATGGTTTGAAAGAGGACAGGGCTAGTCTGTTCTCAGTGGTGACAGATGACAGAACAAGGAGCAATGGGCTCAAGTTGCAGCAAGGGAGGTTTAAGTTGGATATTAGGAAAATATTTCTGACTAGGAGGTTGGTGAAGCACTGAAACAGGTTACCTAAGAGAGGTGGTAGAGTCTCCATCCTTGGAGGTTTTTAAGGCCCAGCTAGACAAAGCCTTGGCTGGGATGATGTAGTTGGGGCTGGTCCTGCTTTGAGCAGGGGGGTGAACTAGATGTGACCTCCTGAGGTTCTTTCTAACCCTAATGTTGTATGATTCTATGGTACATGGACTCTCATTCCCAAGAGAAAACTTAGTAAGTACACAGTTAAAACTAAATGTTTGTCAGTCCTATAAAAAAAAAGTTACTACAAAATTCTAAGAGAATTTAGCAAATAATTGAAAAACTCAAGATGTTCCTAAGGTTGCACCAATAAGTATAGACTCTTCCTCTTCCTTCTCCCCCTGCCTCTCTCTATATAGGCCAGGAAATGCATGTGCCCACACGTGTACGTGTGCGCATGCACACACACAGCCTTTCCCCTTCCTTATGAGAACCAGAATGTCTCCACATTACTCTGGAGAGTTCATAACTATGCCCCTATATACCACCTACCCTCTATATACAGAGGATAGAGGATTTCTCTACTGTTCAGTGTCATGAAATAAGTTAGCGCTGAAACTAAGCAGATGTTCATAGGTATCAATCTTTCTTCCAGTGGTAAAATTTCAACAGCGATTTGTGTTCCCTGTGCGTTTTGGTGGAATGATGATTGAGCACTGGTGGAACTCTGACCTGGCTTTCAAAATCTACATGAGGAAAAGGACGCAGAAAAAGGTACTGGCCGCAAATCTTTTCATAAAGCAAAAAAATTGTGCACTTTGGTTCCCTAGATCCTTTTGCATAATCTGATGTCCTTTCTTTCTGTAGTGTTGTATTGGAACTGCTCTGCTTTGTATCACAAGGAAAAAACAGATAAATTGATGCAGCCTACATGGGATGTTTCTTAAGCAAATGATAGCTTTTTGTATTTCAAAATAGTATATGAGATAACTGGTTATTTTGGGTCAAGACAGACAGGTCTGAGTATATTTCTCCTTCGCCCTTCTCTAGAAAAACATTTCAGGAGTATGGTGTGGATTTAAACATTAACCATCAAAATGCAAAGATCTAGCATGTCTCCAAGTGATGTGCATGTCCCAGGGATTCCACACTGAAGATGAAACAGAATAGTTAGCCCTGTATAGATTGGGTTTATGTTAATCAAATAATGACTCTCTGTTGTTGCAAAGGAAATGAACTTAAAAGGCTCCATCAGAGTTTTTCACTTCAGGGTTAACTCTTCTGTTTCTTTTTATCCAGCAAATTTTTCACGAATCTAACCAAATATATTTTCTGTCCTCAGCCAGTGCTGATTGGCTCAGCAGCCATTAAGCTCCGCACAGTTCTCGAGTCAGAGCTCCTCACTGTCAGTTGTGAGCTACCTGTGGAAGAAGAGGGAGGTCAGACTCCACTTGGACCTCTAAAGGTATAAACATTCCCCTTGCAGTGTTTGAGTTAGGTCACCTTTTATCACTATAGCTCAGAAGCGAAATATGTCTCTAACTTGGATGTTGCACTTTCATATTTAAAGTTTGTGGATTCAATTCAGTAGAAACCTGTTGTCTTTTTTGTTTAGAAACTGTGATTCTCCCCAGAGCTCCTCCACTTAAACTGAATGGCTCTCGGCAGTGTAGCAGGGGGGAGCCCACCTAAAATTTCAGTCCTGTAGACCTCTTAAATGTATCCCTGGGGAGCGTAACCAGGGGGTGGGTCAGTTACTTTCACATACCACGGAATGACAGGTGTTTCCTACTTAGGGTTTGAAAAACCCACTGGCTCCCACTAGATTGTACAGGTTGGCGTAGATTGGAAAAGGTAATAGAATAGGAAGAAGGCCATTTGGTTGTAGGAGCAGATGGAGAGGGGAAGGGAAAATGGAAAAAGATGCAGTGGATTGTGAAAATCATTGGAAAGGAACGGAACCTGCAGAAGGAGTAAATGAAGACAAGTAAAATCAGTGGGGGGAGCAGTGATGAAGGAAAAGGACTGGGGAAAAGAGAGAGGTGGGAAAGGGAGGGAAAACACAGAGCAGAAAAATCCAACTAGACTCGCCCTAGACAGACGAAGGAAATGTCAGAGACAATGTGGCAAGAAAAGAAAAATAAAAGGAGAGGGGGAGAGAAAAGAAAAAGAGAGTATAAATACCAAGGAAGGAGTTAGATTCCAAAATATAGTGATTAAGTAATGCTCCCTTATAAAAACAAAAGTATAAATAGTTCCTTAAAAAGTGCCCACAAGACAGTGGTTTTCACCCTAGCTGGCATTTGTCAAGTACGTTTTTCAATCACTCTTCATATTTTCTTTATCTAGTCATAAGCTTGTCATACACACAGGTGTTGCTTTATTTACCAAACCTTTCTGTCCTCATCTTTCAGTAATGATTGACATTCATGAATGGCATTCATCCATAATGAGCTTACAAGGTTCTGAATGGTAAATTAATATAGCTATCGAATCAAGAAAGCGATGAATTTTTCTGCTCTGTATTGGCCAGCTTGTTCATACAGGAAATACACTCAGAGTAGCTGTTTTCACGTATTACAGGTATTGTTGGAGCTTGCAGCCGATAACAAAGACTTTGCCAGCGCCAGCACAAGGTCCGTGAGTGCTGTACAGCAAACCCCAGGTTATGTCATAAGAAGTCCGGGGATGGAAGTAAAAGAAGCTGGCAGGAATTATGGAACTGCAGAAAACCCTCAACGCTTGAGGTCAAGCAGCCAGGAATCCTCCAAGAGACTAGAAGTGCCCAGCAGAGAAGTTATGAAGCCCCCACAGTCCATGTCAGTATCTGTGTCCCGTAATTTAATGACACAAGTAAATGCCTCTGAAGAGGCTGGGTTGCTGCTGCATGTACTGTTGATGGTGCCAGATGGGAAGGATTTTATTGCTGGAGACTTTGGAAGCCATAGTTCCTGTAATGTCTATTTAAACTGCAAGCTGTTCAGCACAGAAGCGGCTACAAGATCTGCTGTCGTATGGGGCACAACACAGCCTGCCTTTAACTTCTCTCAGGCAAGTCTCACATCTCTCCTGTTACACTGTCTGAACTTTATACTCCCACGGTGACAACCTTTTCCACAATTTGAATCTTAAAAACAAAACTAACCAAACCCCACACTCCTTGCATACTTACAGACCTCTCTGCCTGCCTTTTTATAATATATTAAGTATATCTTGTTACTGTGCTGGCTGTACCACAAAGCATAAAATGCTTCTGAGTTGCTTCTGAGCAGCTACCAAATAGTAAAGCAGACCTTTAAAATACCAGAGGAAAACAGGCAACAAGGCCCATATATTAAGCATGGAAAAGAAAGCAGCTTCTCTTCATGAGAGAAGGGAAGAGATGTTAAAAATGTTGATCTGGCTGGCGGCTTGGTCCCTTTATAACCCTGAATTCTTTTGGTCTGTGGGATGTAGCAGCAGAGTGGGTAAGGCGTCTCCTAATGGCTCCAGAGTAGTGAATTCAAGCCTCACTCCACCCAGTCTTGTGCCAGTGGTCACCCTCTGTTCATCCAGCTGTAAATGGGGCTGTGGTCATTCAGCCTGGGGAGCTGAGGACATATGCTGCTAGCTGTAGAAACTGGTGTGCCTTTGCCATGCTAAGGCAATGAACTGCTAGGCTTGGATGGGCCCCTGACCTTGTGATTCTTTCTCTTCATATATAAAATGCATTAGAGTCAGCAGCTGCTACAGTAATGCCTGGGTAAGAGCCCTCAGCCAAGACATTACATACAATTAGGCTTTTGGTGTAACACAAACTAAGCTATGTTTCACTTTGTGTGTGGTGGGCGGGGGTTATGCTGAGTCTGGTTGTTTTTCCCAGTTCTTAGACGTGTGACTCTTCCAACCTTAATTAAAAGAATGGAATATAGAGAGGCATAGCAAAGGAATATTTAGTCTCAGGTTGTGTGTCTGGCGTGTGTTAGGTAGGTGCTAACATTGAGTCTGAAGGGGCTTGCTGGCCACACAGGGTCCAACAGGTAGCCAAGGATTTGACCCAAGGATTCCTAAAAATATCCCATTTCAGACCATCACGTGCAACTAAAGGGCGTGAAACAAGAAACACCAGGAGTGTTCTGCAAGATGCCACAGGGAAGACAAGGGCATGGCAGTGAGAGTGAAGTCGGTCATTAATACAACCATTAAAAGAGTTTAAAATAATCTAACTAAAAAGCACTTGCCATCAAATTCAGACTTTGTCTGCATGGATTGTCATTTTCCAAGTTCACCGGTATTCCAAAATGGGGTGGACAAACCTGAATTGAGTTTTTAACCTTTATAATCATTAATATAAACCAGAGTGATCTGCAGATCACTGGGACTCTGAGGAGTCATGGTAAGTGGTCTGCAATTTACCTATTTATTACACCACTCGCCCTCCACCTTTTTTTGTTAATAAAGTTGGATTACAAGGTCTACAGGATGGTTTGCACTGATCCACCAATACGGAAATGTTGGGAACCGCTACATTAGAACATTCTCCCTCACTCCCCACAGTATACTCTGCTTGGGAAACAGCTTGCCTTCTCTTTAAAGGCAGCATATTTAATTTATTGATTTCATTATCATTTCATTATTAATTAATTTATAAACTCTAAATATTAGGTGATGCCTTTTTCATTGACTCCCAAACACTTGGAGAGATTGAAGAACAATGTGATGGTCATTGAAGCCTGGAACAAGATGGGAAACCCAGGATGTGACAGACTGCTGGGACTGGTGAAGCTTCCTCTGCATCAGTTTTACATGTCATTCAAGTAAACAGCCTTTTTAACTGTTTTGTTCCGTCTTTGACCAGGCTGGGATATGTGCTGACCCATGGCTAGAGAAAGAAGGGGCTGAATGCGTTCTTATAGCATTATTTTGCAACAAGTGTCTTGTTTGGTCTGCTCTGTTCTGCTGGGTGGAAACCCTGAAAAATGGACTCTGAAACACATGGCTTTAATTGGCCTGGAAGTGAACTATCTCCAGTGCAGATCAGCAGATCCATGTTATTATTCAAGTCCATCCCATGCTGGGCACTGTACATGCATTGGCATTAAATCCCTGGTTTCCCCCGTCAGATAATTGGAGGTGGACACATCATGTGTCTGTGCAACATCCACAATCCAAGGACTGTCCCTGGTTTCAGCACTGCTATGGCTTGTCTGATGGGCAATTTGGGGCCTAACTTTGCAAGAAGACATTCTATAAGACTTGCAGCAGTGCTCCCTTTGCTGCTCACTAACATGAAATGTGTGACTTTCACTGCTTTATTCACTGGCCACAATCGTTTTTCAGCACACAGCACTGTCATGGCAGTGAAACAGGATTAGGCACTGAGCATCTCTTGAGAAATCAGCTAGTTTCACTGGTCCTATAATATGTCTATAGCATACATAAGGTGTTACTTTTAAATAGGGCTGGGTATTTGACTGGTCAAATAAAATTTGGTCAATTGACCAGTCAAATATTAGTCAAAAAATTGTAAAAAATTGCCAACAGGTCCAAGTAATACACAGAAAAAGCACAAGATTTCCATTAAGAAAAGAATAAAAAA
Organism: Alligator sinensis; assembly: GCF_000455745.1. Classification (NCBI taxonomy): domain Eukaryota; kingdom Metazoa; phylum Chordata; order Crocodylia; family Alligatoridae; genus Alligator; species Alligator sinensis. The sequence goes on from NW_005842286.1 coordinate 510,321, forward strand.
ATCGTATTTCTGTCAAGAAAACTACAAAAAATGCAGCTTTTTGTAAAATTGCTATAATCTTTGACCAGTCAAAAAATAAACAGTCAGTTGACAATGTTTGACCAGTTTGCCAGCCCTACTCTTAAATAGTGAACTATGGCTTTCAGTAATCAGGAGTCCCACTATTTAGAGTAGAAATTGGATTGTGCATTATGAACAGTGTCCAGAGCTTTCCACATGTTTTGGGTGGTTGTTTCCCCAACTGTGACTGTAGCCGGTAACTGATCTTGTCCCTCAGACTACAGCATAATATTCTGATTTGTGTAGCACAAGGAAGTGCTTTTGGTATACAGATGTCTAAATAATTTGAGTCCCAGTTGTAATTCTCTCATTATCTTATACCATGCCCTGGCTGCTTGCTCTGTTTACAGACTTTTACCTGGGTTATAAAAACATGCTCAAGCGTTGTCTTTGCAGTACAATACCCTTCTAAATATGGATCCTTATTTAGGGCCCTTGTTCATTCCTCATCCTATAGCCAAAGGGTGTCAAATTCATGTGGCCCTGCAGGTTGGATAAGTCTCACAGAGCTGGTCCACAGGTCAGATTGGATCCTTGGCCATCCCTCTCTCTCCCCTCGATCCTGGATCCAGTGCACCTGCCTTGACTGATCCAAGGTCTGCACCGCATGTGGCCCACCCACAGCTGCTCCAGGATTGCCCTGCACATTGTACAGTCCAACTGGGGTGGGTGCTGCTGCATTTGGCACAGATCTGAGACCAGCCAGATATGGCGTGCTTCCCAGGCCCTGTGTGCTTGGCTGGTCTGGCATGTGGCATATGGTCAGTTGAGACCAGGGGCAGCTTATTTCTGCCTAGCAAATGTAGCTGCTGTCATTCACCAGGAGCTGGATCAGTGTGGTGTGAAGCAGTGGATAAAAATGTATTGGGGGAGGAAAAAGGGGTCTCATTACCTGGCCTTAGGCTCTAAGCATGGTAATAAATTGGTTTCTGGTTGTATTAAAAGCTCTGTGTGACATGAGTTGTGTTGGTAAATATATACCAGCAGCATGTTCTCGTATGCTTTCTTCTCTGCAGAGATCCTCAAATTTCTCGCCTGCTGCTTCAAGCCCAGTATCCCGTAGTTGCAGTGGACAGCTATATGCCAGTGATGGATGTTTTCGCAGGCAGGAGAAATGGAAGCCTCCGGGTGATCTTGGCAATGGGCTCAGCTGATCAAATAGTGGCACTCCAGAGACTGAAAAGTGAAGACAGCATGGTAGCTCCTGTTATGCAGCGTCCTGCCCACTCTCTGGATCCTCTCCCTACAAACCACTCAGTGGTATGCTTGGAACTGCTCCTTGGGCTTTTAGAGATGCGTGATGAAACATCTCTCTTGTGCAGTTTCTTTGATAAACCAGTGCCCTCTGATTTTTCCTAGTGGAGTCTGTCTTCTGTTGTCACCTTTTGGTTCTGTGTAGTGTGGATTCACAGTGTCTCATCTTTAACTCCTCCATTCCAATATTTGTCTCGTTCCCTTTGCCCATTTTCTTGGGTCCCCACTCCTGTATTAATTATGTAGTTGTTTTCCCTGTCTGTTCCCTAACAAACAAAATGTGGGCTGCTGATAATGGTATGGGGTGTCTCTTGGTGGATTTTAGGACCTGCTTCTATTCATACAGATTTTTCATCCTATTCAGCAGCTAGAGAGAGAAAGGGAAGGACTGATGGAGCACATATTTGAGATCCACGTGGAGAAAGTGAAAGGACTCACGCCCTTACAGTCCACAGTGTGGGGAGAGGCCGACTGTTATGTGCAGTACCATTTTCCCGTTCAGGAGCCATACTCCAGTGTGTTACAAGGGACTGAATTACATGAAAATGGTAAATTTAGTTCGATAGAATCTCATCTAGAGCATTGTCTTAAGAATTGTGTGTTAATGTTTTGGCTATATGAGTGTGTGTGCGCGTGCGTGCGTGTGTGCATGCGTGCATGTGTGTTTATGAGAGATCTCTGGGCCCCTTAACATAGAATCAGAAAATTAGGGTTGGAAGGGACCTTAGCACGCCGTCGAGTCCAACCCCTGCTCAAAACGGGACTGTCCCCAACTGTATTGTCGTAGCCAAGGCTTTGTCTACACAGGTCTTAAAAACCTCCAAGTATGGTGATTCCACCACCACTCTGGGTAGCCTATTCCAGTGCTCTGTTACCCTCCTTGTGAGAGTGGTCTTCCTAATATCTAACCTCAACTTCCCTTGTTGGAATGTGAGCCCATTGCTCCTTGTCCTGTCATCTGCCTCCACTGAGAACAGTCCAGCTTTATTCTCTTTGTAACCCCCCCTGCAGGAAGTTGAAGGCTGCTATTCAATCCCCTCTCAGTCTTCTCTTCTCTAGACTAAATAAACCCAGTTCCCTCAGCCTCTCCTCAAGTCATGTGCCCCAGCCCCAACCATTTTTGTTGCCCTCCGCTGGACTCTGTTCACATCCTTTCTGTAGGCTAGTCCTTTCTTTTGTCAGCAGCAGGACAAAGCTTGTTGAATGGGCCGTGACAAAACTCCTGCTGGGAGGAGGAGGGTTGTGTTAGGTTGACTTTTAGATTACCACGTCTTTCCTTGGATAGAGTTGGGACTGCATATCTTACTGGCTTTGTTTGACTTGTAGGCATTCGATTAAAACCCTTTCGCTCAGCAACTACTTTGTGCATCCCTGATCCTATCTTTAATGATGAACATCATCACTCCTTGTTGGTGCCAGCAGATGTCCCAGTGCAGAGGCTACTCCTCAGTGCATTCTCTACGCAAGGATTAACTGGTGGAGGAGGAATCCACTTTGAAATCTGGTGCAGGTAGAGAATAAAGAACCATTTCTCACAGTCAAGAAAACATTTAAAAAAAATCTTACAGTAGTGAAAACCTCAAGACATGTGGTGATCGAATAAGCTGACAGTTATGTCATCAGTACTTGATTCTCTATTTCTTTCTGAATGGGGGCATTTACAGAGGTATTTGGGGCTGATTTTTCACAGGTGCTTATTTATCTGCTTTTTCTTCTGTTGACTGTCAGTTGTGTGGGTTTTTAAGTATATCTTTGTCCATTTGGGAATTAGTCTAATAATACACATTATTTAAATGCAATTTATGTGTCTTTGCATTCTGTTTCGCAGTAAATTGCCACTCAGGTGGGGATATTGTGTTGCAGAATTCTATCTTCTATACTTCCCTTATTTTTGAGACTCAGTCCTCAAATTATCTAGTGTTTTCAGTGCTTTTTGCACAGCACTTTATTACCAGAGGTAACATCTAAAGGAGGAGACAAAAAATAAGGATAAAATTAAAACTGGTGAAAACCTTTAAAAAAGCAAATTAATAACTAGTTCATTTTTTGCTAGAAATCTATTTCAGATTATCACTCACACTCTACTATAAAAATATGAAGCGTTCACTTATTGATAAGCAGGTTACAGTGTTGTAGCCATGATGGTCCAGGAAACATAGAAGAAGCAAGGGGGTGGAGGGTTTATCTTTTATTGTTCCAACTGAATATTTGGGGGAGAGATTAGGCAAGCTTCCAGATACCTAGGACCCATTTTAAAGTCTAAGCCCCATTCATGGGATTGTTACTGATTTTTAAAGTGGTTCTAGACACCAAGTACCCATTTTAAGGTCTAAGCTCCATTCATGGGATTGTTACTGATTGTAAAGTGGTTGTTAATGGTCTTGTATCACATCATTGTAATAGTTCCAAGGTGATGTCTAGTTAGGTATATTTTGGGTTTTCTGCAATGCCAGTCACTTAACTGAGATAATGATCACTGACCTTCACATTAGTACAGCTGTAGAGCTCCATTCTCAAGTGTATTCAGACTGTTCTCCACCCTTTTATGAAATTTCGCTTGTTAATTAAACTGTTCCTAATGTATTTGAAGATACAAGAATTGAAACCAACCAGAGAGAGATAATGATCATTACAACTTCACCAAAATGGTTACCACTGCTGCTTTGTATCTTGCACAGGTATTATTATCCTAATGTCCGGGACCAGATGGTTGCCAGAGGGACCTTGCCATTGTCTCACCTGTGTGCCATGGTGACCATGCAACATCATGAAGAGATAGGAGTACAGACCTTTAATCTTCCCCTAGTCCCAAGAAGTGGTTGCTCAGAGGAATTCCAGCCACGGTCCTCGGGTAATGAAAGCACTTACTTTTTCCTGCATTTTAAAAATGAACTATATGTGTGTGTTGATAAAAAGAGAAATTAACATTTATTGAAAGCTAATACAGATTCTTAATGTCATTCCTACCAGCCTTTAGTGCTGCAATTGACTTTTAACTCAATGAAAAAATCCCATTCATTTCAGTGAGAGTGAGGACAGGCCCATCCTGTATTTACTCATTGGAATGCATTTGTTTTAAGAAGAGCCACGCCAGTGCATTGCTCTGCTTACTGCCACATAAGATGCTGTGGTCTGATTCAATGCTTCCCGAACTGGAGGAGGGGAGAACTGAAGAAGTAATAGATTTAGCTTATGAAATAAAGCAGGGACACATCTCCACTATGCAGTGGTTCTTTCCAGCTGATGCATGACCAGCACTGAAGAGGCTCTTAAGGAAATCTGGGCTTTTTCCTGCAGAATGAAGATAACTTTGAGTGAAAGGAGAACTCTTGGAGGAATTAGTAAAGGGGATCACTGGCATGAGGGAGTGAGTGAGCTTGTATACAGTAAAACCCAGATGCTTCACAGTGTTAGGAACCGAACCCTTTGTGGAGATGAAGGTTTGTGAAGTAACTGGGGTATACACATAGCCATAGCCAGGCAGGACTACCAAGGTACTCCAGCTGACTAAAGAAACAGCATCCTTAGAAGTGTAAAAGCTGCTGCCAGTTAAGCTGTTTGTTGAACCACTGGGTTATGAATTTGAATATGTTTCTTCAAATGGTAAAAAAGAATCTGGTAACTCAAGGAATTGTAGGTGATCAAAACTTCAAAGGACTTAATTTTGCTCCCCGTATTCATGTTGATACATGACTGCATCACCTATGCTGAGATGATGCAGTCTTGCAGTTGAAAGGTTACAGTAACAAATGCCCACAAGAGGGCAGAGTTAAGGTGGAAGAGAATGGGAGATGTTTTGATCTGAGTTGCAATCTGACCACAGCATAACACAGCATTTTGTACCGTAACAAGGCTATCATTTGTTTGAAATGGAGCATATTTAAAAGTCAGTGTGTGGCTGTCTTTCTAATGTTCCTAAATGTGCAACTAGAATGGCCTCTCTTTATTGTACAAAATCACCTGTTTACATTGCTGGAATAAATCTTATACTAAGAAACTACTAATCAAAAACTGCTTAACCATGGCTGTAGCATAAAACAATAGGACATTGAATGTTTCTCTCTTTAAATCTAGGCTTGCTTGATGTGAGTGTGAGATACAGGCATTCCTTAAAAACAGCAGAGGGAGTAATCGCTGCTCACGCCATTTCGATTTCAGTGCAGATACACAGAGCAGCTGGCTTGCAGGCAGCGGCCAGGTAAGATCCAGTTTCAAGACAAAATCATATCTTCCAAATTGTTTTTTATCTGGAGGAAGCATACCCAGGGGTAGAACAAATTGTAACTTGCTACCCTCTCACCTGTAGGAGACCTAAATTCAAATCTTGTTACACCCTGAAGTGAAAATAACTGTGATGAAAAGCACTTTAGTGGGTCTTTTTGTCCACCCCCACCCCACTCTGCTTGAGCTAGTACAATTTGTTCCAGACAGGGCAGGAATTAAACAGCAGAAAACACTGTGGTTCAGGTCTGTGGTGCATTAACACAGCCCACAAACTTCCTCCCCACATACAGTATCTGCCTGCAACAGACATGACTGTAGCACTTTGGGCTTTCTTCTTTTTTTTCTTTTTTTTTTTTTAAGCAGCGATAAATTCATCCAGTGTTTTTCTTTCATCAAAGGTTTTGTATTTAAATGAAAGAGGTGAGGTGGTGCTGTTATGTAGGCATTGGTCCTGTTGTTAGATCAGTACCTTATACCATAGTGCAGACGTTTCAGTGACTCTGGGGAGGGTGTTCATCTGCATGGAAGGGGCACTGAAAAAAGTTAACCCAGAGGTAACTAAAAGTGTGGATTTTAAAATGGGTTAGTTATCTGCAGTAGCTTCCAGCCTGGGCACTGATTTACGAATAGAAGTGGCCTTATCCATGAAACTAAACCATGTTTTCAAGCAGTGAATTACAGCTACCCACAATTAAGTTACATTTTGAATGAGCATCCCCATGGGGGTTTCATGTGACTTAACTAACCAGCTGTAAACGTGAATTCAGATTTGAGTCTCCTGATCCCATGGAGATCAGCCCTAATTGGTACATCAAACTAGGGTCATAGCTACACTGACAGAATTGCCCTGAGATGGGGCCTTAAAGGAAAAGCCTGGTGTTAGCTTCTTTGGGCCAACCATGTACTGATGAACAACGGCCTTGGAATAGGAGCTGGAGTAAATGTCCTGGATTAGAGCAGCTTTACCTTGATTCAGGGGGTTGTGTCATGGGGTTACAGTCTTTTGGGGGGTTTTTTCCCCCCTTGTGGAGCAGCTGAGGTTCTCCTTGGATGTCTTGTGTCCACAGCCTGACTCCTTTTTAAAGGAGTGTTGCTTTAAGAGCACAAGATGGCTTAAGCATCTTGCCAGTAGGCAAATTTAATGTATTAGAGCAGGGGTGGGATCCAGCCCACCAAAGGATTTTAACTGGCCCATGGTGGGTCCCTTCGGCCTGCCCAGCCCAGGTGTAGCGGGTAGCCTGGGCCATGGTACATGCGGTCACTCCCCTTGCCCTGGGCATGCAGCAAGGCTGGGTGGCCAGACTCAGTTTTCCAGCATCCCCAGCAGCAGCTGCTCTTTCTGGCTGCTGTTGCCAGTGTTGTTGCCGGAACTGGCCCCGGCTGCCTATCCCACACCCACTGCCAGGGGTGCCAGAGAGGGGAGGCGGGTGGGCAGGGTCTCCATGGAGACCTGCCCAGGACCCACTGTGCCGGGAAGAGTCAGCAACCCTGCCCCCACTGCACTGGGTCAGCACCTCCCCTCTCCCCCTGGCCTGCAACAGCTCACCAAACCTCCCTAAGTGGCCCTTCAGCCCAAATAATTGCCCACCCCTGTATTAAAAAGAGGATTACAGCGTACGGAGCAATCTCCCCAAGTGCTGGAAAGCTGCCAGGTCACCCCTGAGCTGTGTCCGCTGGGCTCCTGGTCCAACTTAGTTCAATCTGAGCATGATTGGTACACACGAAAAGGCTCATTTTCTTCAGTGGTGTTCAGTCAGGTCCCATCAGATAAAAATCACTGTCCTGGGGGGTGTGGGGTGGCAGGGAAACCAGTCATCTCAAACGTTTGATCCTATTCCATAGTAAGACTATCTCCGTTTGATACGCAGATTTGTACTGCTTGTGAGTAGCTCTCAATACCAGTATAACCTCCTTTTCCTTATCTGTGCTGATCAAAGAATGGAAATAGCTTAGCTTTGTTCTCTGCTTTGAAGAATGATCCTACTGCTGCTTTTATAGTAGGGAATATTTCGGCGCTCCCCATGGACCTGAGTTTCAGATGTGCCAAGTACTATCTTTTCTTGGATACTGGTAATTGTGGGAATGCCAGTATTGGCAAGCTATGGGAATGTGTGCCACCATTTTGTATAACAGCTGCAGTAAGTCTGTGTAACAAAAAATAAGAAATGTCAGCAAGCTGTCAAGGGCAAGACCTTCAACCTTTAGTGTTAACAGTGGCACTAGACCAAAGATGGGAGATGTCTCCCCAAATGTCTCTGTGTAGATGAGACTAGGGAATGCAGATTAACTCCACAGTTTGTTCCATCTCTATGCAGCAGGGGCTTAAATTAATCCCTCAGTCAGCAACATGCATGCATGCTTCTATTTTTCCTAAACACTTCGTGTGTATTAAATCCATTATTTTCCTCCTTTCGTCCTTGTTAAATGCAGAGCGGTGGCAGAAAAGAACCCTTTGGTCCAGTACAGTGCAGAAGTGGGGGTTAATGCTTATGTCTCTATGCACCTTTCCTTCTTACCGGAGGGAGAGAGGCGCACCACACGGACCGTGGCACGCACATTCTGCCCAGAGTTTGAACACCACGTTGAGCTGCCTTGTAATCTCGTCATTCAGAGAAGCAGCGGGGAGGCATGTTCACTGGGGGAGCTCCTGCAGTCTGCAGAGATCATCTTCTCCATCTACCACCAGAGCACTGAGTCAGGTAAACAGAACTCGCATGATTAGTGGCCTTCGTGATAGACCCTACGGGGGGAGGTTGAGAGAGCTGAATCTCTTCAGCCTTCACAAGAGACGGCTGAGGGGAGATCTTGTGGCCTCCTATAAATTTATTAGGGGAGGTCAGCAGGGAATAGGGGAAGTGCTGTTTACTAGGGAGCCCCGGGGAGTGACTAGGAATAACGGGTGTAAATTAGTTGAGAGTGGATTTAGGTTAGATATTAGGAAGACATTTTTCACAGTAAGGGTGGCCAGGATCTGGAATGGGCTTCCAAGAGAGGTGGTGCTATCACTTAACTTGGAGGTCTTCAAGAGGAGGCTAGATAGTCACCTGGCTGGGGTCATCTGACCTCGGTCCTCTTTCCTGCCAGGGGCAGGGGGTCGGACACGATGATCCATTGTGGTCCCTTCCGACTCTACAATCTATGAATCTATGAACAAGGGACTGCACGTCCCCACTGGTGCCGCAGTTGCCAATGGTGCTATTGACACGATCACTTTCTAGTTTAGGGCACCACGCGTGTTCATGAAGCTGGTGACTGCATTTGCCTGATAAATCAGCCGAGGTCCTGAGGCTACTGATGTCCCTATAACAAGTGCTAAGGAAATTTCAGTGATCCTAGGTGATCAGCATGTCAATATTACATCTGATCCAAAAGAAATCAGCACACTTAATACTACTTTGCACTTGGAGCATCTTTCATCTGAGGATGTCAAAGCTCCTTCTAAAGGAGTGTGACCCTTATTTGGCTCCATTTAATAGATGAGGTAACTGAGGTTCAGTGAAGTTAAACGAGGCATAAAGCCTTGCAATTAATCCATTGCAGACTCTAAAATTAAAGCTGGCTATCACTGCCACCTCAGCTGCTCTAATCAACAACCCCCCACCATCTTTTTGAAGTACTGAAGTATTAGTTCAGTTCTCATCGGCATCAGCACTATATCCTGCAATCCCTAAGGTTTTCCTTTGAGGTCTCCCACTGAAATAATGGACAAGTCTGCCTTTGCTTAGCTTGAAATATGAAATCACAGCCTGGGATGGTAAGTTCTTGATAAAGAAGGTTTCAGGTTTGTCTGAGGAAGGAGACTGGGGTTTGCCAGTGCTCCTGCTGGGACTTAAAGCTTGGAGGTTCCTGACTTACAGGGCTTTGTCCCTCTGCTCAGGATCAGACCGATCACCCCGTTTACCCCATGGTCATACTGGCACAGACTGTGGGCGTTTTTGCTTTTCTCTATAGTGGTGAATGTGGCCCTTTACTTGGGAATCTCTTGAACATATATTAGCAACCTTTTCCAGAAACAGGATGCTGGTTGTCATGGTCCCCCTGCTTTACCTGTGGCAGGTTAGGGTGTGATGTCTGGTGTTGTGTCAGGATTGATGGTAGTTTTACTAAGTAGTTAGATTATGGATTTGTATAGGATGATTTGGATAGGGATGGTAGGGGGTTGAGCCAGGTGACTTCTGGAGGGCCCTCCCAGCCCTTCGTCTCTGATTCTAAGAATAATTTTTTCACAGATTGTTCAGATGGATTAATTGATTTTTTTTTTTCCTCTTGAGCTTCATTAAGGCACTGGTAGGTTAAAAATGCAGCTTTTCTGGTGGTAGCTGTTCCTTTTGCTTTAATAGATACATCTTCAAGCCTTTTTTTAGGTACATTATGTAGTAGAATATTCTAAAAATACAATTTAATGAAAGATGACATCAGCCTTCAGTAGCAGGAAAAAATCAACTTTCAGGAACATGTTAAAATAATTGAGCAGTTATGGACGGTACTGCCACTCTATACTTTATTTTAATGTTTAATAGTACTTCCTAGAACGCTCCCAAAATTCAACTGTGTTGGAGCACATGTCTTGTAGGAGACAATATACATGGGCAGTATACACTCTATTTATTTATACTGCTCTTTTCTCTCTAAAGTTAGTCAGATATGTATTGGGCCTCCCAGCTGGGCTTTTACCAATTTTCATGGTGGAAAGCACATCCCAAAAAGGCAACCTAGGTCTTTTAATATAAAACAATAGCATTCTCACTAGGAGATGATTCATACTTTATAAATCGCTTGTGCACATTGTAAATCCTTTACAGTTTAACGTCTCTCAATATTTTGGTTTTTGCAGCCACTGATGTAATGAAAATTCAAGCATCAAGGGACTACCTGCTTGGAATAGTCAGGGTTCCGACCAAAGACCTGTTGGTGAAGAGATCGGGTAAAATTGTCATATTGCTGACATTTCCTGTGTAAAATGCATTGCTTATGTTGGGTTTATAAATTTTTTTCTTACCTAATGCTAAAGTTCTCTTGTAAACATTAGGTCTCTTTTACTTAAATGTGTATTATAAGGGATTTTTAACTGGAGATTGTAGGAGGCTTTGAGGTATGTGCACAATAGCTGCTCTGTTAGTTAGATTCGTGCTTGGTGTGGGATGAGTTCTTTGGTAAGATTATGAATTTGTTTGACACAGATCCTACTGAACCTCCAGAAGTCAGGCGAGGAACCAGTCACCTTTTATTAGCTAGAAGAACTTGTTGGACAGAAGTGGTTACTGGAAAAATCAATTCTCCCACAGTGAAGCTTTGTAGTTGAACCAGCCCCTTAACATTTGAATGTCAGAGCTACGTATTAGCTACCCGGCCAATTTAAAAATAAGTGTTCTGCAGTTCAGGGCTTGTGAATTCAGCCAGGGTCCAGTGGCCGATTGTGAAATGTCCCAGCTAGAAATAGGCAGACAAGGTTCGTTGGGTGAATTTGATATCTTTTATTAGACCAACCCAAATAGTTATTAAGCAAGTTTTCGAGTTCAAAAACCCTTCATCAGGCTAAGGAAGTTTCAGTAGTTGGTGTGTGTTCTTCCTGGATGGAATGAAAAGTAAAGGCTTTCACCCAGCAAGGACACTCGTCCAGAGAGAGAGATCGCACGTTTGAAAGAGCCACCTGGATACCACGTGAAGAACTGCTGCAGTACAGAAGAAAACCCCCCACAAATCGCACACCGCTGGTTATGACATATCACCCCTTCCTTGAACCTGTACAGAAAATCCTCAAAAAATTGCATCTCATACTAGAAAGAGACCCTATTCTTAAAAAGATCTTCCCAGAGCCACCCATCCTAGCCTTCAAACAAGCACCGAACCTCGCCAACCTCATCACCAGAAGCAAACTTCCTCAAGCCCAGAACACACCAAAAGGATCCAGACCGTGCCATGACAAGAAATGCAAAACCTGCCCCCACATCTCCACCACCCCCACTATTACTACATCCCACAACAGAGCCATCAGCATCCCTGGGTCTTACAGCTGCACCTCCAGAAATGTAATATACCTCATCCAATGCACCAAATGCCCTGATGGAAGATATGTAGGAGAGACCAAACAACAACTGCACACCAGAATGAACGCACACCGGAAATCCATCAAAGACAGAAATACCCAATTACCGGTGGGGGCACATTTCTCACAGGAGGGCCACTCTCTCTCCAATCTTTCAGTCCTGATCCCCAAGGGAAACTTACAGAACACTTCCCAGAGACGAGCCTATGAGCTCCATTTCTTCAACCTCCTGGATACTAGAGATCATGGACTAAACATAGACATTGGATTTTTGATGCATTATAATCTGCCTGGCAACTGACTCCCCAGCCCAGCCCCTGGCTTCTTTACTTTTCACCCCATCCAGGAAGAGCACACACCAACTTCTAAAATTTCCTTAGCCTGACAAAGGGTTTTTGAACTCGAAAGCTTGCTTAATAACTATTCTCCAACTATTTGGGTTGATCTAATAAAAGATATCAAATTCACCCAAGGAACCTTGTCTGCCTATGTCCTTAGACCAACACGGCTACAACCTACACCCCTCCAGCTAGAAATACATACTTATCCCTATGAGAAAGCAAGCTAAATTGCCAGCTTTCCAGTCAGATAGATTAACCACTTGTCCTGGCAAGCTATAAAGTATCAAGTCTTAAAATCATGGTGTTTTGATGGTAAGCTGGCTTACCATCTAGCTGTCTTCCACTGCCTTCGCAACAGTAAAGAGAGACTTTCTCAAAACCTAGAATTTAATGGTGGGGAAAAACAGCTTGTATACCATCTGGAAGCTGGGAATCCAAACACCATATAATTAGTGTTTTGTGTTGCATTTGCTTATAAACACATATCACTAATGGAGCAGAAAAGCAATTACAGTGGTAATTGTGATAGTGTGATATTTTTAAAGGTCCAATAATTTGCCCTTGCCTAGTATTTCTAACTTAAATGAACCATGTGTTTTCACCAAATGTAAATTCTTCTAAGCTTGGTCTTGGGCCAATAGCTGGGAAGGGGAACAAATCACTTTTTCCTACTGGTGTTTCTGAAAGGTTGAATAAGGGTGTTTAATTACTGTCTCTTCTGCTGCCAAAGGTATTACAGGATGGTGCCCAGTGACTCTTCCTGAGGATTTGGTGCCTTCCCAGTGCACAAACATCATGCAGACCATAGTGGGAGGGCTAGAAGTTTCTGTTACCTTTGCTCATCATGACGACAGAGAACGTGTTGTGGAGGCTGCTAAACTTCTGGCCTGGAATGGGGAAGAAAACCATGAAGACAGTCTGGATGATAGCGATGAATGGCAGCTGAGCAAAAACCCTGCCACTGTGACCATTTCTACTCCTCGAGTGTGGCTGCCCATCCACAGTATGTTACTTGCGGGCCAGACGCACATAAACAAAAGCACCTACTGCTATCTCAGGTACAAGCTGTACGATCAAGAAGCCACGTGGACTTCCCTTAGAAGGCCAAAAGTAACTGAAGATGAAAAACAGGTTACAGCAGTGTTCAAAAACACACATGAGGCTGAGCTGACAAGGAGCCAACCGCTGCTATGGTACTTCAGAGAGGAGAAGCTAGAAATCCAAGTGTGGCGGGCTTATGGAAAAGAGCCTGGTGTTGAAAGACCCCTAGATACAGATCGCCTCATTGGGTCTGCGTATGTGGACCTTACAGCACTCTCAGAGAGAACAAGGAGAATACTGACGGTTAGCGGTAAGCCGATGAAAAGCATTTCTCGTCTCTTTTTTTTTTTATTCCTTTTTCTTACTTCCTTTTAGCTGGTTTAACCTCAGCCATCTTAAACCGGGGCTATCCATCTTCCAGACACAGCTCCCCTCTCCCATCATGCATGCAACACCACCCTCCTTTCTCCTGGCCCCACATGCCACCCACATGCAGTGCGGGCAGTGTGGCTCCCTTCTTTGCTGTGCATGCAGCCTGACTGCGGGGATAGGAGGGGAGTAGCAGCCAGGTGGGAGCACATGAGCCACATGCTAACCCTTCAGGAGCAGCCTGCAGGCCACCAGTTGGACAGCCGTATCTTAAACCAATTACAGCTGCTTGTCCTTTCTCCTTTGGTTCAGCTTGTTTTGAAAAGATGAATCCAGTTGAAATACTAATGTCAGAATTTGAGCTTCATGAGTAGACAAGCAGGAAAGAAAATATACTTGGTTGTGGATAGTAATGACGTGAGAAGTTGGTGTCGGCAGACTGATAAATCAGTCTCAACTGCACAGCCTAGTATTAATGATTAAGCATGACAGTAGAAGGAAAAGGAGCCACTGGCTAGAGTGAGATACCATAGGAAGGCAGCAATACCTGCAAATGTATAGGACAAAGAACTAGGCCATATGGAAGGACTTTGCAATTTTTGGGTCTGTTTGGTTTCTTATACTTGGTACCTAGTGGCTGAACTGACTGACTTATGGTCTGATCTTCTGAACCAGTTGGTTAATCATTATTTGCCGATGCTCACGTGTAGTAGACAGAAGGCTAGGAACTGCAGTAAAAAATCACACATTGCCTCTGATTTTCACAGTTTCTCATGTTTGCGTGAAGTTGAGGGAAATGTGCTGTGTTAGGGTTTTGATTTCAGTTGTTGTTGAAAAAGAAGAATCAACTTTCCTAGGGTGCACGCTTCTTGCCCTTTACAAATGGGTATTTACCTGTTGTTGACAGCCCACTGAGTGATCTGTTGAGATCCACCCTGCTGGGCTGAAAATAGATCCTTGCCCCTTGTACAGTGCCTGTTGGAAAGAGCTCTGTTTTGCCTGTCCTAACTGTTTATAAACCCTGGTGCAGGTGTTTATCC
>NW_005842286.1:524726-526493 GCF_000455745.1 Alligator sinensis
CAAACCTGTCAGGAGCTGCTGTCCGAGTTCACATCGTACTTGCTTCCACTCCTGCCTGTGTTACTCCTGTTAGTGGACTTCACCGTGCAGAAGAAGGCAGTCAGAGTGAGGACGAAGGCACGGAGAGAGTTCCCGACACAGATCAGCCAGCCTTGGGAAATCACAGTCAGAAACTGGACTTTGCAAGCTCAGAAACACCGAATGGGAAACCGGTTGAGGAAATTCCCACGGTGCATCAGGAAAACACCTTTATGGTCTCTGTCCTTGTGGAAAGGGCAATGCACTTAAGCTTAAAAGGTAAGCGGGTTTTTTTCCAGAGCCTGCTCATTAGAAAGTCTGGTACATTTAAAAAAAAATTTTTTTTTAATTAAATAACAGGAATATTTTCCACGGGTGACTATGTTGGTTCATAAGAGCCAGAAAGTGAGATTCTCCACCCTGCTCATATTGCCTAAGCAAAATGGATAACACTTTGGATTCTGGAGCTAGAGCATCATCAGTGTAACAGGAGCTCCCAGATTCTGATATCAGACGATTAGCTTATTCACCCATCCTTTGATGCTAGTCAGTGTTGATAGAAGATGTTCTTTCAGACTTAAAATTTTCAGCTTTTTGCCTACTCCTGGAGCTAAGCTAGTTATACAGGACTAGGAGTGGGACTGGCCAGGCAGCATGGTGATGAGGGCACTATAAGAGCGGAATGAACTTGCTGCAGCCTTGAGCAAGTCGCTCAGTTTCCATCCTTGTAAAAATGAGAATGTTGTTTAGCGCTCTCGCTGATGGGCACCTAGCACTTGCACTTTAATTTATTTCCATTTGTTGATTTTCAGCATGCAGATTTCCCTTGATTTAGGCGGTACATGGGTTCCTGGAAAACACCACATAAATCGAATTCGCATAAAGCAAATCTACATTATAATGTAAGAAACAGGGATAGGTTCCTCGGTCGGCTGCTCCCGGGTCCTGCTCGGGTGAGTGCAGACAAGCAGAGCCATGGGCAGTGCAGGGCACAGCACTCCCCGGAGTCCCGGCTGAAGCGGCCCCAGGAGCTGCTGGAACCAGCTGCCGGCAGCCACTGGGCTGCACCATGCCCCGAACCCCCCGGGGCTCTGCCTGTCCCCACTTACCTCAGCTTCTGCTGCAGCTGTCCCGGGAGCAGCCGATGCCAGCTCCCTGTAGCCACTGGGCTGCACCGTGCCCTGGTTCAGGCAGCTGGTGCCGGCAGCTCCCGGGGCTGCTGCAGCTGAGGTGGGGTTGGAGACAGGCAGAGTGCTAGGAAGAGCCTGGAGCCCCTGAGCCTGCAGTGGCCTCTGGCCCCAGCCTGCTCTCATCCGGCTGCAGGCAGCTGCCCGCCCCTGCTGAAGCCCTGAGAGCATTGGATGGTGCCTGCTTGCAGCCTCTGGGCTGTAACATGCCCCAAACCCCGCAGGGCTCTGCTTCCCCTGGGGCACCATGCCCCGAACTCTCTGGCACAGTGAAGCTCAGCAGCTGCAGGCAGGCGATGTCCACTGCTCCCAGGGCTGCAGCAGAGGCAGAATGCAGCTCCGGCTGCAGCAGCCCCACAGGCAGGGTGAGTGCCGTACCCTGCACTGCCTAAGGCTCCACTTGTCCACACACAGCCCAGTCCATGCTGGAGCGGCCCTGGGAGTAGCCAACACCAGCTGCCTGCATGAGGGCACGGTGCAGCCCAGTGGTGCTGGGGTGAGTGGGGACAGGCAGAGCCCCGGGGGTTTGAGGGCATGGTGCAGCCCAGTGGCTGGCGGCAGC
>NW_005842286.1:526524-527079 GCF_000455745.1 Alligator sinensis
CAGCTGGTGCCAGCAGCTCCCAGGGCCGCTTCAGCCGGGGCTAGGGCGAGTGCCGCACCGCACACCGCCCAGGGCTCTGCTTGTCCACACTCACCCCAGCCAGCCCCAGGAGCTGCCAACAGGGAGGCCTATCCCTATTTCTTACATTACTGTATAAAGTAGGTTTGCTTTATGCAAATTTGATTTATGTGGCATTCTCCAGGCTTATGCCAATCACATATATGCAAATTTACCTTGCATATAATGAATTTCGGGTACAAAAGAGTCATCGCATAAGAGCGAATTCACATAAATCAAATCCGCATAAATCAAGGGAAACGTGTATTAAAAATGTTACCTTTTAGTGAGATTGCATCTGGCTCTTGGGGTGCACCTAACATGATGCACTTGCTGGGGTTTTAACTCTTTTAAGCCTTCTGCTGTTTTCGCCATTGGAGGCTGTAAAGGAAACTGTTAAAGGACAGAACCAGCTCCTTAAAGCAACAGTTCCCAAAGCAAGGATGCAATTCAGTTGGAAAAGCCCGGCTGGTACCAGATTGGGTCCGGGGGGGGGGG
>NW_005842286.1:527089-538720 GCF_000455745.1 Alligator sinensis
CAGAAAGACTGGAAACCATTTTCTGTACATGCGTTTTTTTTACAGCCTATGCAATATCCACTCTTTCTCACAGACAAAAGGATGCTGACCAAACCATTCTTGGACACCCCCCTTGCTGTGCATCTCGGCCAGTCTGTATGTTCAGCAACAGGGCCCTTATTCTGACTGGGGCTGTTAGGCCTTACCGGGATACACATAATACATAAAATGGGTACTGCCAGGGAGAATTGTGCAGTCAGGGTTATCTGAGGCAACTCTTTGAAGCTTTTCCTGGAAATGTCACAGTTAAGACCTGCTGTTTCATAGTTTAGATCAATTGATAGGACTGATTATTCCTCCTCTGTGTGCAGGCATGCTGATAATTTAGCACAAAAGCAAAGAACAGAGTGGTGGCCGACAAACTGCTTGAAGTACAGGTGTTGATGGTACACGCTGATCTCCGCAATGAACAATAATTCTGTGAACTTCTCAAGTTCATTGTGTCTGTGTCCAGGAACTTGCTACAATGCTCTTTGCTACTTGAAGGATTTTGGCAGTGTTGCACAATGTTTTCCTTGTGTTAAGTTTTAAGATGGAATCGTTATGTACCATTGATACACCCCCAAAAAGTTGGGGTGAGGGGGAGTATAAGGAACTATTAGCTCCATACCTACTTGAGAGAGAATTTTTATCTGCATAAAGAGGCATTAACTTTGATTTTTATAGGTGAGAGAATGAATAAATCTTACAATCCAGTACCTTCAGAGTGACACTTTTTGGAATGTTAAAGGAACACTGAATTAAGAGTTTGGGGATAAGTTTATGATTTTATAGTTCTTTGAGTAAGTCTGATATCTTTTAGTAGACCAAAGTTGGTCTACTAAAGGATATCAGATTTACCCAAAGAACTTTGTCTGCCTATGTCTTTAGACCAACACGACCAACCTATACCCCTGATTTTATAGTTGCATTTTCCAGTTTTAAATGTCTTTTTCTCTGTGGCTGAGAGAAGCCCGTACAAAGAAACTGGCTAATTTCTGTAAGGATGGAAAGTCACTGAAATTAATTGGCCATAACATTCTACAAAGTACTGAAAAAATACTTGAAAAATATTTTCTCCAACTTGTTTGTAATGGTCTTGTTACCTCTTGCAGTAATAGAGGAAAGTCCTTTGTATGACTTCAGAATTGCTGGTGTCACTTCAGTCAGCTGTTACTAACCTACTAATGATAGAAAGAAGGACCGAAAGAATCATAGAAATGAAGGGCTGAAAGGGACCTCGAAAGATCATAGAGTCCAAGCCCCCTGCTCTGGGTAGGAATACTTCTGAGATCAAATGATCCTAGCAAGGTGTCTGTCCAGTCTTCTCTCAAACACTTCCAGACGTCCCTAATGCCAGGTTCCTCTTGTGTTGCGATGCACTCCTGATGTTCCCAGGGAATATTTATTACCTGTCTCCCTCTCTGGGTCTGTATTTTTCAAATCAAGCTTAGTGTTCATGAAAGGATGCTGGACTGTGAGGCTTGAAGTCTAAAATTCCCTGTTCATGGGACAGCTGCAATGCAAACTGCTCCACATGACCCCATTAGTAGGCCTCAATGATGACGTGGAAGAACAGGAGTAGGGTTTCATGTTCTTGGCCCTTTCTGGCAGGGCTCCACACCTTTTGGCGGCTTCTGGTGATCTGGAGAGCTATCCACTTGGATACCTCGATCCCAACTCTCTAGGTCTCCAGGCTGCTATCAGATTATCAAGCACTACCAGTTTTGCCCATATGTGCACTAGTAGCAGCTCACGTTAACACTCTTATTCCCAGTTTCCTGAACCATCCAGTCTTGTTCCTCAGCTCCTTTTTTCCCAGCGGACCTTCAAACCTTGCTTTACAAAGTACAATTAAACCAATTCCTCTTTTGCAATTTCTGCAGAGAATTCAGACCGGGAGATTTGCTGGGCTAATGCCAAACTACATTAGCCTCAATGGGCATTTATAGACATGCTCTGGCAGTGGCGGAGGGGAGAGGCACTTTAATTAGAGCGGCTCCAAGAGCCACTCTAATTATAGCACCCAGAGCATCACATGTATCAGTGTCTCCGTGCTAAAAAATGGCAGCAGGGGCGCTTTAACTGAAGCTCGTTGAACGTGCCCCCGCTGCCACTTTTCAGTGTGGGGACACTGATACACGTGACGCTGGGGTCTGCTGGAGCATGGCAGTTACCACGCTCCAGCAAACTCTGTTAATCGAGTCTGCTCTGATGCATTGTAATTACAGCATCACAGAGCAGCCTCTCTGCACGTGTACTGGTGCCCAATAGGCCCCCATTGGCTTGTGGCTGAGTTTGCTTACCATGTGACATTTCTGGTCTGCTGTAGGGGTTTAGCTTTTAGAAAAAAGCAAGCTCAGACTAAAAAAAAAAAAAAAAGCACTAGCTTTACTAGTCTGCCAAAGCTGTCAGGTATTTTACTCCACTTTGCCCCTACATGTGGGGAGATAGCTGGCTACTCCCTTGTTACAGTAGTTTGCCCGTTTGGACAGGTTTGCCAGCTGATCTAATTATATGTTATACTCGGGCTGCTCCATCCACAATCTAGCAAGCCTAGCAAAGTCTGCAAGGCCCAGTTAAACTGTAGGTGGGTTGTGCAGACTGAACTCTGTAAAATATCTTGCTTGGGGGGAAAAAGCAGCCTTTTTGGAATTTGCAGGCATAGTTCTTGCCAGAACATAATCCAACACTGGCATTTTAGTAAATGTGGTGGAATTATAATATATTTAATGTTATTGAAGTAATTTAAAATCCAGAATGTAGAGTAGCGGTTACTTGCCTTCTTGCCATCATAGAGAGTAAGACTGGAAGGGAGCTCCAGAGGTCACCTAGTCCAACTCCCTGCCTGAGGCAGGATCATACCTATCCATCCAGCCCATACAAATCCATAATTTAACCTCTTGGTAAAAGTACCATCAACCCTGACACAACACATGATAGTCAGTGGCCTCTGCATGACCTGAATCTAAGAGTGTCCTCTTCCCGGTCCTTCACTGCAAGTGCTCTAGCAAAGGATATACTCTGTTGCAGGGTCAGCTCTTCTTTGGAGCACATGCACAGTACCCTTTGTCTACTGGGTATGTGGTCCTGATCTTGTCAGGATGGGGTGCTGAGCTTGTCGGGAGCCCGGGTACAATGTCTTAATTAATATAAAATGACCAGCCTCTTCAGTGCGGGATGCAGTGCACAGGCACAGTCAGGTAACATTGCAAGGCTTGTCCCTGTTGAGAGAGAACTGAGGGACTAGGGAAGACAAGGAAGCAGGAGCTAAGCTTGGATTTGAAAAAAGAAGAGGAAGAAAGAAATGCTCCAGTCTAACCCCTGGGCTTGGCCACTCCCTTGCTGAACAGGGATGTGTTGGGATGCTAAAAACATAGCATGCACAGTCTCCAGCAAGTGGAGGGGAGGAAGTGATCTATAGCAACCTCTGTGGCTGATGTAAAATGGGGGAGGAGGGGGTCATTCATTACAGGGTCCCAGTCCAGCCTCCTTGTCTCTTAGCAAAGTGCGTAGTTATAACGCACCCCCGGATCAGCTCCATGGACACTCAGGCTAGGAACAGGTGCTGTATTTGTCCCTAGACAAGTTGTGCCTGTGTTTGTCCCAGAACATAAATATCCTGGGATTGGCATGTACATACACAACCCCTCTAATCAGCAGCTGAATGCACAGCCATTGTCTGCCATTGACTCCAGGATGCATTTCCAGGATAACCATTCAGGTGCACTTTGTGATCTTCTGGGATAAATTGTTAGTATTTCTTATCCCATGATTTGCGTAGGATTTATCCTGGGACATCTGAATGACTGCTCTTTCTTCTGGGATAAAATGGTTTATCCTGGGACAAATGCGGTGTCTTATTTGTAGCCCCAGACAGTGCAGCAGGAAAAATACCAGAGTCCTCTTTCTACTACAGCGTCCCTCATGGCTACAGCATAATAGAGCTCCACCATGGTAAAGTAGGGCTACAAAGCTTGCTGTGTTGATGCAATCTAAGAGCTCACCCTGGTGCCAGGCCTTGAGGAAGTGTTACAAATTAGAGAGAACACTAGAAGTGTGCGGGCATCCTCTGAAGGACCATCCCAAAGTACACAATTCATTGGAGACTTAACTTTACAATATAATTCAATGCAGGTGGTCAGATAGTGTATAACACCTTTCATCCAGTGTTTTCCTTGATATTCCATGACTCTGGATTTTTGGGAAGTGTCTAGATGCATCCCAGGATACGACCTTGCTTTTCACTGTGAATACCAGTTATCCACCTCCAAGGCCAAACTGAGCAAGTAACTGATTCCTTTATCTTTGTTCTCACCAGACTTTTCCCTAATTATTTTTTTAAAAAAATAGAGGGAGGTATTTGCCTTTCCAGCTGCAAACTGTTTGGGCAAGTCATAATAATCCTCTTATAGCAAGTTTCGCAAAGCTTCACTCCTGCATTGCAAAATGCCTGTTGTCTGGTAACTCAGCTGGATGCTTATATATATACAGGTTTATTGTGGGCTAACACTAAAACCTGAAGCTTTTACAATCCTGTTTGACATGCGTCAAGAGAGACCAGTTGGGACCTGCATGTTTACCTTGTGGTAAAGACAGTAGCCTGAATGCTCTGTTCCTTGCTGTGATATAGACTGCGGTGTCTTGAGCAAACCACCTGGGCCTTGTCTGCACTAGACTGTTTTTCCCTCCCCCAGAATCTCCCACAGGTGCTGTTCCATCAAAGTTAGGATTACTTAGATCTAGTGCGCACAAAGACCTGGTGGCCTCTAGTAGGCTAACCCCTTCCCTTCTGTCCTTTCCTGCTCAAACAATGTCTAAAGGACACTATGGCAAAAACATAAATTGCTGGCAGCCTCTGATCTCAGGCAGGAGCTCCCCTCGGGTGCTGCCAGCCTGGAAGCTGGCCTCAAAGTAGAAAGGGTAGAAAATTGTGGGGGGATGTTTGGAGGAAATAACCAGTGCAGACATTATATTCTATCAGGGCACATATACACGTGGACATTTACTCTGCAGTAACCTAAGTCTACATGCTCATGCCTGTACTGCGCAGTAACTATGATGACTTAAGATGACTTGGACGTAAATTTGCTACCTGCATCACGCAGGTAGCAAATTTATGCCCAATTAGTTACTGCGCAGTAACGCACATGTAGATGCGTTAATGCGCAGTAACAGAGTGTGCGGACTGACTTGGGACTAACTTTACTTCCAAGTCAGTCCAAACAGCATTACTGCACTTTAACACCTGCACGTGTAGGCACCAGCCTAAATCCAGTTACTGTGCAGTAATTTACTGCTCGGTAAATTTACTGCACAGTAAATGCACATGTAGATATGCCCTCTGTGCCCCAATTCTTCATCTATAAATGGGAATAACTCTTTACCCTGCCTCACCGTATATTTTGAGATACAAACAGGGTTAGGTAATGTTTGTGAAACACAATTCCCACTAGTTGCTATATATCGTTAGTACCTCACCGTTGTTTGGCAGGTGGGGCATGTTTCCTTATTTCAGCCCAGACAGGAGACGTTCCAAGTAGTGACACACGGGAGCGTATTTGATCAGCAGTAAGACAGTCCGAGAGGAGCCATCACTGATGCAGGAAAGGCTTTGCCTTGAATATTATCAACAGAATAAGTCGTTCACTTCTAACTACGTGGCCATTTCCTCCTCTTCATTACCCCACAAAACGTCATTGATAAGAGGTTGTTGCACAGTCGCGGCTGAGAGCAGAGGTTATTTGGAAGAATTTTGAATCATCAGTTAACTAGAAAAGATCCAGATTCTTTCAGATCCCAAGATGCTGCTGTGGTAAGGGAAGAAATAAAAAACCTGGCAGACACTTATCTGGAGTCAGTGAGGCAATACAGATAGATATTGCCCTTGATCTCAGTTTGGTGTTACTTTTAAAGTGATGTCTCACACTAATACCATGTTCACTTGCATACCACATGCACCTTTGCCCCACAAAAATGAGCCCTGTAAACTTGTGGGTCTTAAGTGGGGAAGCTGGATGTTGCTACACATCTTTGCTGGAGTAGAAGCATGGAGACACTACTGCAGTATGGTTGCCAGTTTCTCTCTCAAGCAGCAAGCAGGAGGGGCAGTCTGGTGTTAACCCTTTCTCATCCACTCAGATTGGGAACAGTTTTTGGCTGAGCAACTAAATTAGCAGCCAAAAAATGCTTTTGTCACAATTGGAGCTGGTGAGTGGCAGCAAAATCCAGGGCTGGCTCTGGGGCCAATTCTCCCCTAAGCAGTCTTTGTAGTTTTGCATAGTTACAGTCATGGCATGTAATGTTTGCCCTTGTGCCAGCAAAGAGGCAGTGTGGCCTAGTGAGTTAGGTACTAGATGAGGACTTGGGAGACCTGGGTTGTATTCCTGATTTTTGCCACTGACTTTTTAGCCGATCTTGGGCAAATAAGCTCTCCTCTCCCTGTGCCTCAGTTTCTCTCTCTATAAGCCAGGAATAGTGACCCTTACCTCTGTCACAAAACGTCTTCAGAACTTCTAGTGACAAGGGCTATATAAGAGTGCCCCGGTATTGCATTATTGAGTACCCAAGGCTCTGCTAGCTTGTTCTGCTGTTCACAAAACACTTGTGGTGTTCTGAACTCATTGCTAGTCTTTGTTACTGTAAATGTAATTCTCTCTCTTTTAGGGAGTCCTATCACTGAACGTGGAGTAACAACACCCAGCAGCTACGTGTCGTTTGCTGTTGCCGATGCAGATACTCCAGTCATGACCACTATAATAGAAAATACAGACTCACCAGTGTGGGACTTCCAGCAGCAAGCAAGGTGGGTAACACAGCATGTAAAGGCAGACACTTTCATTACCACACACCCAATCCACCAGCCAGTGGCCAGACATGAAATGAATGCGTCCATTTACTAGAATTGCCCCTTAAGGGACTGGATCCGAATTGTTATAATTCTGCATTTTGTTTTATCACCAGTAACTAGACCCCTTGTGATCCAGAAACAGCCTCTTAAATCTTGTATGCTGAAAGATGGGCTCTTTCTCCTCAAAGCAATTAGAGCTTTACTAAGCTTATCTCAGCTGAAAATCCTCGTTCATATGTTTTGCAACAGGGTAGGACTTGTATTTGAATTGAGTTTGAGGAAAGTTATGTTCTTGTGCCTCAAACAAGGACTTGGCAACTAGATGTGTATTCATTTGTGGGGGCAGGAAGTCAGGAATACTATGATCGTGGGCAGATCACTTCTTCCTTAGCTTCCCCACCTGTGAAATGAAGCTGTGAAAACTCTCATTTACCTCACTGGATGAAGTCATGATTGTTTGAAGGGGTTTGGGTTGTAGCCGTGTTGGTCTAAGGACATAGGCAGACAAGGTTCCTTGGGTGATTTTGATATCTTTTATTAGACCAACCCAAATGGTTGGAGAATAGTTATTAAGCAAGCTTTCGGGTTCAAAAACCCTTCGTCAGGCTAAGGAAGCTTCAGCAGTTGGTGTGTGCTCTTGGATGGAATGAAAAGTTTGAATGATTGTTTGAAAGCTTTTTGCAGATGAAGATTTTTTTATAGTGCTTTTCATGTCTTTGTTATACATCTTTACAACAGCTAGAGCAGTGGTTCTCATCCTTTTTAGACTCAAGGCACCCTCAACAAATGCCAACTCTTAGCTTTCACTGTTTTTTTAACTACAGAAAAAATAACAAAGCTGATTTTTCTGTTGCAAAGAACTCAGAAAGCTGACAGCAGGGCAGAATATTTCTAACATTGTGGATTCCTATGGGAAGTCTCTGGGTTTATCTCATGAATCCTACTTGCACACCTAACATTGCGTGGCACCTTTGAAAGGGTCTCAAGGCACTCCAAGGCTGAGAATCACTGAGCTAGTCATGAAGCCTGGAGATTCCTAAGCACGACAAGAATACAAATAACAACCTCCAGCAATAAATCTGTTTTGGGGATTCCATGGCTTCTGAAAAGTTTTGAAACCAAGTGTTTGCATTAATCCTCAGGCTGCTGCCATCAGGGTTTTCGTTGCTTAATGAAGTCAGCTTGAATCAATACAAAGGTGTTTTGCAGGCTGAACACTCGCTCATTGTTTGAATACTGCCTGGAAAATTATGCCTTGACTTCACAAGAGCATTCTTAGCAGCCAGACTGCTGTTTGTATAATGCAGAGACAAAGCATTGAAGGACACTGAGAGCTGCAGTTACAAGTTTATTCTCAAAAGGTATTGTGCTCAGGGCCTAATTTGAATCCTAGATTTGTGGCAAGTGCCCTGCCAGTGCTTTGTCAATCAGGATGTTTGTCATTTTGTTGTTTTAGATATTTTTGTAGAAACCAGTTGACAGCTAAAAATGTTACCCTGGTTTTCATGAGCAGTGATCTGTACTCATATTTTTCAGCGCTCTCTTGGTTTCTCATCATTTTTGGTATCCTAATCTAAAAATCTTTAGGAGCAGGGGAGAAAAGTTTTCTCCCAGGGTAAGCAAAAAAACCAAGCCCATGTAGAATTGTGCATTCCAGACTCTTTCAAGGGCATACGCTGACTTTCCCATCCACCAGCAAAACTTTGTATTTGATAAACACAATGTTACTGAAACTCCAGAGACGTTTTTTCCCCCTTCGGCTTCTGGCATATTTTCCTGTTCTTTGTAACAAACTATTATGATTTTGTTCTTAACAGACTGTCCAAAGAACTTCTTCTGGATCCACAGCAAACCCTGGTCTTTAAAGTATGGCATAAAGCAGGTAAATATGCATAGTGCAATACAGGAAAGAATATTTATTATGTCCATCCCTTTGTTCAGCCCAGACGGTGAGAAATTTGATTGCAAGCAGACTGAAGAAAGTCAGTGATGCTAGTGTCCTCATCCTAGGGGGAGGACACTACTAGCCAACCTACCTCTTTTGTTTCCTTTCTCCCCAAAGGTAGGGCAGTACACGCCAACTGTGAAAAGCTTCTGGCAAGTTTTAGTTAAATTTAGTTGGTTCAGGGTAATTTTGACAGGATTTCAGTAGTTGGACTTCCCTGGGAAAGGGGTCAGTTTCTTGTTTTTCTTTCACATTATTTGTTCACTCTGAAGTTAGCTGAAGAGTAGGTGGTCCACATGTTCCAGGATCTTTCCTTCCCCCTTTGAGCAGTCCATATCTGTGTCTTTTGCTTCTCTAGTTTTTCTCATCACTCATTTCACAAGCATACACTTCATTATGTTGTTACCACGCAGATGAAGTGAAAGAGCATTGTGCCCGCCAACACCCAAATACAGACCCTCAGGCCATTGTAAATTCTTACTGACCTAGGTGCTACTGATAACAATTGCTGTAGGAACACCAGGCTTTAGCAGATGAGATGGAAAGAGGGGAAATGGTACCAAAATATATTGGCAATTTAACTGTGAAAATATCTCCAGGTAGAGATCTGCAACAGTTCCCGGTACATCTGTTTCAGAATTATTTTATAGGACTGGAAAGGACCTCTTGGGTCATTGAACCGCGTTGTAGGTTCTTTGTCTGATGAGCTTTTTCATAACTCAATCAAGCTCCAGCTTAGATGAACTTAAATGGATTTTCCCCCCTCCATGACTCTGATGGGAAGGTTGTTCTGGAATTTGTTTGCTCTAGTGATTAGGAACCTCCTTTTCATTTCCAAACTAAATTCTTTCACAGCCAATTTATGCTTGTTATCCTTCAGCTTAAATACTCTTTTTTTCCCCTTCTTAAGTGTTTGCTCTCCCGTCTCTTCCTCTGTAGATAGCAGTCATATCCCCTCTCCACTTCCAGTTTGCAAGCCAATCTCTTACCTCTCCTTCTTATGTCAGGGTCTTCATTCACCTGGTGATTCTGGTAGCTTTTCTGTGCACCTGCTCTAGTTTCAATTAGTTTTCCTTGAGCATGGCTGACCAGAGCTGTGTGCAGGATCCAGATGAGGCCTCGCCAGCAATTTGTACAGCAGCATTAACATTTCTCCCCACTTCACCTGAAAAAACTCCTGGTGCTTCCTAGGATCATATTTGCCTTTGTCATGGCTGTGTCATGCTGACAGCTCACAGTTGTTCTGTGCTCCCCTAGATCAGCCAGGTCATTTTGTATCTCGCTCACTTCCAACTGAACTGCCATCAGTTTGTAGCTGAAGCTCTTATTAATCCTCAGAGATATGACCTTGCATTTTGTACTGCCAAACTGATCGTGTTTCTGTTACTTAAGTCCTCAAAGTCTTCCATTTCAGCGAGAGATTCTGATCCTCCTCTGTATTGGCAATGCCTCCCACCTTTGCTTTTTCAAGTCTCTGCAGATAATGAGTATAGGTATTTGGCATCTCCAATTTATGCTCCCAGCCCTAATTACTACTGGTGTTTTTGTAAATTCTTTGATTCATTCGTGAGCTACTAAGGTATCTTGCAAAGCCCTTCAGCTGGCTTCCTACTGGAGAAAGAAACTAACAGTTTTTGTAATACTAATGAGTTCTGTTACCTCTAGCCTGATCACTCTTCATATAAACCATTTTTACATGTTTTGGGGGTGGTGTTTGCCAAATACGACTTATCAGCGACTTGGACAAGGGGGGTAAAAAGCACCTTGTTCAAATTCGCAGACGACACTGAGATGTGAGGAGAAGTGGGCATGCTAGGAGGGAGGAATAGGCTGCAATCGGACCTGTACAGGTTACAGGGGTGGGCGGATGAGAACAGGATGGGTTTCAGCACTGACAAGTGCAGGGTGCTGCACCTGGGGAGGAAGAACCAGCAGCAGACCTACAGGCTGGGGAACTCCCTTCTCTTCAGTGCAGAGACAGAAAAGGATCTTGGAGTCATTATTGATGCCAAAATGAACATGGGCCAACAGTGTGGGGATGTGGTCAGGAAGGCCAACCGTACCTTGTCATGCATCCACAGATGCATCTCGAGCAGGTCCAAGGAGGTGATCCTCCCCCTCTACGCGACACTGGTCAGGCCCCAGTTGGAGTACTGCGTCCAGTTCTGGGCACCGCACTTCAGCAGGGATGTGACCGGCATGGAGAGGGTCCAGAGGAGGGCCACCTGCATGATCAGGGGGCAGCAGGGCAGGCCCTATGAGGAGA
Organism: Alligator sinensis; assembly: GCF_000455745.1. Lineage (NCBI taxonomy): Eukaryota > Metazoa > Chordata > Crocodylia > Alligatoridae > Alligator > Alligator sinensis. The sequence goes on from NW_005842286.1 coordinate 538,169, forward strand.
GGCTACGGGACCTGAACCTGTTCAGCCTCCACAAGAGAAGGCTGAGGGAGGATCTAGTGGCCGTTTACAAACTGGTCATGGGGGACCAGCAGGCATTGGGGGAGTCCCTGTTCCCCCGAGCACTACCAGGAATGACAAGAAATAACGGTCACAAGCTGGCAGAGGGTAGATTCAGACTAGACATCAGGAGGCGCTACTTCACTGTCAGGGCGGCTAGGATCTGGAACCAACTTCCAAGAGAAGTGGTGCTGGCTCCTACCCTGGGGATCTTTAAGAGGAGGCTGGATGAACACCTAGCCGGGGTCGTTTGACCCCAGTACTCTTTCCTGCCCTGAAAGGGGGTCAGACTTGATGATCCACTCAGGTCCCTTGCGACCCGACCAACTATGAAACTATGAAATGCTGTGACACTTTCTTAGCCTAGAGTCTGAGAAATTTGGTAAATTACTGCCAGGAAGGGAAGAGAATTTGTGAGATGAGTAGTAATTTTTACATAATCTTTAATAAGATGTACGGTTATGCTGTGTTTTAGTCTCCCTCTCCTCCCTACAC
>NW_005842286.1:538743-559003 GCF_000455745.1 Alligator sinensis
CCCCCCCCCGGGCATTTTAATTTTATGTCTTGCAGGCAAAAAATGGAGTTTCAGCATTTGCATAGGTTAATATGATGTAGTTGCCTCTGATAGCAAGGGATTGGACTCTGATGCCATGGGAGAATTTCCAGTGCTCTGTTAATAACTTCCTTAATGCTACAGTAGCTTTGAACAAAAATACATATTTAATAGATGCATCATGTTAACAACATCCTCCTCTGAGTTTTCATCCTCAAGATGCCTCAAACTGTTCTGTTTAGGTGCACGGCCTCCTTTTCAAACTCGCTGTCCAGGGTTTGAAATTCAGTTCTTTTCCTGATCCTGCTTTCGTAACCTCTTTCACTGTCACTGTGAACCACTCCCCTAACTTGTCCATAAGGCAGACTTCCGACTTTCAGTTTAATCCCCCTCCCCTTCCTCCTAGCCAGTCTCTTGCCTGATCTGTCTCATTACTGTTAAAGCCACCACACCGTAGGCATCTCTCTGTTCTTCTGCTTTTTAACCCCCCTACCTTATGGCCTCAGTCTCCCACGTTCTGTTCAAAAGTCCTACTTTTCCAGCTATGTCAGCACCTCCTCTCCCCCGCTTCACTGTCTTTTGATCTCTTAAGAACATCACATCCCAGCTCCTTACTCTCAGCTTCAAGGCCTTTTGTAACCTTTGCTACCTTATGTCTGGACTACAACTTCTCCCTTTAGTCATCCCTGTACTGTTGCCTTGTTTACTGTCTTTTCCCACTGATCCTCCTCTGTCTTGGGTTTATGCCCTCACTCTTGCTGCCTCCTACACTGAAACGGTCTCCCTCTTTGCTAGATGTCCACCTCTGTTTCACTCCTTCTAAAACCCACTTTGGCAGTTATCCTTTACGGCATCCTCCATAGTTCTCACGCTCGTATTTATCTGAACTTGGCCTTTGCCTGTTTGTCGTGCAGTTTGGTTGTAATAATAAGTTTTCTGAGATTTAGTTTCAAGTATATTTGCAGGGTTAGGTAATTAATGGTCTTAATCCATGCAAATACATGCTTTCCAGGCAGTGAAAACTAAGGTTGTTTTTATATTCTTTTCCCACAGATGTTGAACGAGTGATAGGATTTGCATCTGTGGATCTTTCTCCCCTGCTTTCTGGTTTCCAGCTAGTCTGTGGGTGGTACAATATTACAGACCTGAGTGGACAATGCAGAGGGCAGATGAAAGTAGCTATTTCCCCTCTTGAAAGTATAATTCAACTCAAAGAAGAAAGGCAGGCCAGGATTCGGACCAAAGCATCCGCCTCTGCAGTATGTACTCTGTTTTCTTTCCAGACACAAATCTAAGAAGGTTCCTAAATAAACAGCAGCAAATCTGCTAGATTACAAAGTAAAAAATGAACAGGAAATCCAGGAACTCCTGAATTCTCAATTTTAAAATGTTTTTAATGTTCCAGTAGCATCTAGCTCTCAGGCCTCCTCTGTGCCAGGCATTGCACATACAGGTAACAGACACCACCTCTGAACATAGAGATTGCGATCTCAGTGAAAAAGCACCCACTGTGTGAAATTGCAAGCACTCACTTTCACCATTTTCCGTGGGCCATCATTTAGTTTAGGTGGACCTTTCATACAGCAGCAGGGAGGAGAGACTTCATTTAAAGGGAAGGATGGGATTGTAAAGCCTCCAAACTTGACTTGCTAGTGTCAGAATCTGCTGTATTCCTGGCTAACATCCATGAATTGGCTTGGGTGTGGATTTTAAATGATGTGACTTTCAAATTGGCTCTGTCCCTTTAGTCAGTCCTCAGACAGCACTTGAAAATGCCGAACGCTCTGTGAAGCTTAAATGTCTGTCCCACTTGTTGACCCAGTAAGTCTGACTTTAACTTACCTGTAACCTTGCTTTCACAGATCCCTGTGCACAGTCCCTTCTCCTTCCAGGCAAGGGCCTTGTGCACCGCATTTCCCAGTGATGTTCCAAGATGCTCTGAGCCGCTATTGACCACTTCCTCCGATGGCAGGGATTTTACTGCTCAGGAGCGGTGAGAACATTGAGGACTTAAGGGTCTTTTCAGAACAAAGCAATAGGATTATATCCATCTATTTGCCTGCAAATGTTGCCTGACCCAGTCAAACTTGAATTCCAGGTCTAGTGACCTAGCGAAGAATAAACTCCCTGCAGACTAAGAGTTGCATACAGGACTGATTGTGGAATTGCCTATCCATGTTCGATCAGATGCATTTTAAGAGATGAGAGAATGGCTCAGTGTTGCCACCATCCCCATCTCCCACATCCTTTCCTTTTCACCTCCCATTATCTACAGGGAAGCTTCCTACTGATTTTTTTTTTTAATGTCCCTCTACCATTTATAGTAGTGTCCCAGCCAACACTGGCTCTTTCTTTCTTTGCCTTGTTTAGAATGATGTGCAGTAGGCATAGCGGGCCTGCAGCATTATCTCCTATGTAATGCCTCTCCGGCTCCATGCCGATGAGGTATGCCCATATTCCACAGCCCTGAGGCCAGCTCTGCTAGACGTCCTACACTTGTTTCTGCCTACTGTCTCCAGGAAACAAATGCCTTGGGGCATTCTGTCATCTGTTCACGGAGTAATTGTGAGCTACAACAAACCTCGTGCAAGGGAGAGGATGAATTCATAGCCCACTTGTTTATAGAGGATGCAGAAGGTAGCACTTCTGTGTCTGTCTCCAAACAGGCCTAGCAAGATTGTATTAGCTCTGTCCCTGGCTCTTCACAGGGAGCACAGGCACCGGCATGTTATGGTTCACCTTGATCTCAGCAACTTCCTCTTCAGACGCAAATTGGGTATTGCAAGCTGGCACCTGCTTTTTCTGCTGGATGTCTAGGGCTGATTGTTAACAGATTTCTTTTTATTACGTCCACTAGGCTGACTTATCATAGTTAGAGATTGCAGGTCGGGATTTAATGGGTTGTTTGTTTATAAATCTATACCTGTTTTTAGCAGATGTAGTCCTTCTGGGACATGGACACCTCGTCATGAAGAGCACATGAAAAATGTTCGCAGGTTCCATGAATCGTTACAGCAAGCAGAAGGGAATGCACAGCGGACTGGAAGATTGGATTCTCTGTCACATTCTTCACGGGCCTCGCTTCTTACTGCCCTTAGGTAAAGCAACCTCATGGGTGCTAGGGTGGTGGTTGACTTTAGATTGAGAAAGAAATGCTGGAAGCTTTGCAGTTCTTGCATCAAGCATAAAAATAAACTACAAATAATAAACGTAGGAACTGGGCATTAGTAGGCTGATAACATAACTTAAAGCTACGTGAAGGCTAGATTAAAAAGGGCTGCTGAAAGTTCAGACTCAGATGCATTAGCAAAGCTGTGAAAAGCCCCAGACCTGGGGTAGCAGCTGTATTGTCTGCTCAAGGCTCAGTCCCCTTAGCACTATGCAGCTCTGGTCTGTACCTGACTTACATGGTTGGATTATATTTCTGCAGCCTAGTTCTAAACACTAGGAAAACAGGGTTCATCATTCATAGCATCATAGTACTAAAAGGGATCTCCTGGGTCACCAGATCAGGTGCCCTGCTGTCATGCACTGCCGGGTCCTATAATTCCATTCATACATTTATCAAAGTTCATTTTAAACCTCATTAAGTCTTTTTTGCCAGAACCTTAATCTCCTGATGATGAGAAACCTTCTAATACCCTGCCTGAATCATTTTACTGTCAGTTTTTACTTGTTAGTTTTTGTGCTAACATTGGTTTTTGGCTGAAATGGCTCTTCTCTATCCTGGTTATTTAACCCCTCATTTATTTATCGAGAGCAATCAAGTCCCCTCTACTCAAGTACATACATCCTGTAAGTCGTTATGATAACAAACAGATCCCTTTCACGTAGATGTGTGGGGGGGGTTCTGATTTCTGGTGACTCGTTGCAGAAAAAACTTGAGCGAGCTGGATGAGATTCAACGATATTTCAGCAAGAAGTTAACCAGGTCTTTCCCTGACCTCGGCTATGGCAGCACAGCCAGCAGAAATCAGGAATGGCAGGATGGCGATCAGCAGGGATCCATGACCAGGATGGTGGATGCTGATGGATGCCAGCTTTTGGAAAAATCCAGTCACTTGGTCTCTCAAGTCAGCACCCTGATCAATGGTAAGCAGTCACTTTGTCTGGAATACTTGCCAGCAGCCACTTTAAAAAGGATCCTTGAAGCTTCCAGCACAGTTCAGACCAGAATCGATTAGGCAAACAGTTTGTGCTCTCAGATATCCGGTTGCAGTCGAGTGGGAGGCTGATTAGCACATGGCTCCTTTGCGGGGTGTCTGGAGTATACGCATGTACAGAGCAGTGCTGAGATGTGAGGTCACTATGGCTTGAAATACTGTGGACTCTGCTGGGGCCCAGCCCGATGAACTATAGGGTAACTCATCAGCCTTTTGGCTTCTGACTAATATCATGCGTAGTTTGTACTATATCAAAGTACTATTTAACAATGTGTTTATGGGAGGACCTGTGCTAAAACTTGCAGCAGTTTCAAAAAATGGTAAAATGCAACAATTCTGGATAAACTAAGTCTTTGGGTACTATCTACAAATTACTACAGATAAGTTTATTTTGAAGTTATTTTTTTCAGAGTTGCTCCTCACTTCAATGTGCTCAGAGAGAGCAGGGTCTGACAGTAAGGAGAAGGGGAATAGGCTGCAAGGGAGAGCAGTTGGGGGACAGAGGGCAAAGGAGCTATCTAACCCCCAGATTTCTTTTCCCTGCTGTAATCGCGAGATGGGGACAAATTCAAGGTAGAACTCCAATAATTAGATTCTATACCTGGAAAATTATATCAGATGTATACATTTCAGTATATAGAATCTAATTATTGGCGGGGGGGGCATTTTATAATCAGGGCAGTCTTACATTCAAGTAAATATGGTTGCAGTCAGTGTCATGACCCTTTTGATCCAGTACCAGTATTTGGCGTTTGTTATATTAATGTCATGGGTAGAAATGAGGCTGCACCAATCTGAAACATGCTTTCTGGCATGTCTACTTCTTTTTACTGCATGGGTAATTGCCACTCCCAGGGAAGTGGAGTTTCAGGCCTTACCTCCCATATACTAAGGCTGTTCCTTGCTCCTTCTGTATTGCCACATTGCTTCTCATCCCACTTCTTTCTCTTCTCTTGCCTCTTCCATCTTTGTGCTTCTCCTCCCTGCCTTTCCACACATTCATCTCAGCCTTTCTTTTGCTCTTTTTCCCCAAAGCCATCTGCTTTTGCATCCTCCTTAAAACTGTCATAATTTGACACTTACTCTAATTGCCAACATCTGCTGTTCAACTCAAATTATTTTTGCTGAAATAGGGTAGACGTGTCCCTCACCTAGAAACTAAGAATACGTTGCCTTGTTCTTCAAACATATTTTAAAAGGCAAAGAGACTGCTTTATCTCACAGAGGCTATTAATATTTAAACTCCCAAGCCTATCAGCTCTTCATTTCTCTGTCTTCCTATATTATCTCAATCGTGCAAGCAACTCTTAATTTTCAATATTTTTATTTATATTTTTTCCATTGTAACCAATCAATATTTTCATTTGATTTTTTTCCATTTTGTATAAATAATTAATTAGCCATCATCAGAATGGATCGTCCTTTTTTTTCTTCTTAACATAAACGTTACTAGAAGAAGGCAGAACAGCCTCAGACCTGCAAAGCTAGAGAATATTGCTGGCAGCTATGAATGAAGAGCTAGAATGAGTGAAGAGGGATGATCTTGCCTCAAGCAGGGATTTGGACTAGATGACCCTTGGAGGTCCCTTCCAGCCCTGCTTCTCTGTTTCTGTGATTATCTAGTCCTCCTCTGAGCCAGTGGACTATTGCCCATTCTTTTTTTCCAAACTAGCACTAAACAGCCCAGATGCTGCAGCTGTTTGTTTCACTTAAAACAGTGGTGCTGAACTTTTTGGCCCCACAGGCCAGATCAGTGATGTGGAGCCCATCTGTAGGCTGGTTCAGGCCCTGGAGCCCAGTACTTTCCCCTCCCAGCTCCTGGGAGCCAGGATTGGGTCCCGGGGGCCTGGCCTTGCTCCCTTTCAGTCCCCCACACCAGGATTGAGCCCTGGGACCCAACACCACCCTTGTCTGGCCCTACGCACTGGGATCAGGTGCTGGATCCAGTGCGCAGGGCTTGGGGCTCCCCATAGGTCTGGAGATTTGGCAGCACCACTGTCCCACTACCAAATTTGTGGACCTGTGGGCCAGATTACACAGTGCCATGGGCCAAATCAGGTTAGACATGAGGAAGGACTTCTTTATGGGAAGGGTTGCCAGAATCTGGACTGGGCTTCCAAAGGAGGTGGTGCTCTCCCCTACCTTGGGGGTCTTCAAGAGGAGATTGGACAAGCACTTGTCTGGGGTCATCTGACCCCAGCACTCTTTCCAGCCAAGGGCAAGGGGTCGGCCTCGATCTACTGAGGTCCCTTCCAACCCTAATATCTATGAATCTGGCCTGTAGGCCAGAGGTTGGACACCACTGCCATAGAAGACTTCTCTGGATCAGAAAACTTCCTCAAATTCAGTTGGTTCTCTTTTTTTTTTCCTTAAATTCATTCCAAAGCTTCTAGTTCTTCCACCTTCTACCACCCTAAATCATTCCTCTTCCTGCTCAGTATTATGCCCTTCTGATGGTTTTGAGCTATTACCAAGTTCAGCTCCTTCCCCTTCAACCCATTGTTTGACAAAGCTACCTGCATTCAGCTCTACATATGTGTGACGAAGTCTTCCATCCCTGTATGAACTAACACTATGTCCCATTAATCAGATTTGCAGACTATAACTAAAAATGCCAAAGAATCTTCAAATGCGCTTCAAGGCCATAGCAGAAATTCAGGTGCTAAATATCACCATGTCATCCCGGACCATAAAGATGAAGCAGTCAGAACCGAGATGCACCAGAGCCAACTTCGAATGGAACAATCAAGTGGTTATGATAATGCCACACTGCGCTTACTCCCTTCTGGAAGGTCCCCATTTGAAAGAGGCATGCTGTATGAATTTCTAGGCCAAACAGCCTCTGAAAATGAGCATCCCTTATCAATGGCTAACAGAACAGAAGAGGAGGCTTGTGTCATTGAGTCCCATAGTGATGAAGAGTATGAAGAGGATGTCATAGAACCAAGGACTCTGAACGAGATAACTACAGTAACCGATAAAACCAGTCCCTGGTCCAGTCTTGCATCTGAAGTGGAGCAGGGTCCCAGTGAGGAACTGGTACACGTGAATAATGAAGGCCAGCACCCAGTGGATAATGGAAGTTTACAGAAAAGAGAGAATAGAAGAAGCAGCTCTTTGTCAAGTATGCTGGAGGATGACCACCACAGCCTGCCCAGCACTGCGCGATCATTTGTTAGTCCGTATACAGAAGAGCGCGAGGTACAAACAATGGGAAAAGGCCTTGAAAGTCCAAATAATAGTATCAGAGCGGCTGATTTGGAGGAGTTTCAGGCTGCTTGTTTATCAGAAATGCATCAAGCAGATGATTTGGAAGATGAGAGCACCGAGCACATTGAAGCATTGGAAGCCCAGCAAGCAGAACGAGACACAGAGTTTTGTGTAGTCTCTGGAGAACCATTGACTTTTCCAGACAGTAGAGACTTTGCCGTAGCCAAACCCTCTGGCATAGAGAGAGAAGAGAAAATTAGTGTGGATTTAGATGTGGGTGATCAAAGTGAGGAAGGAAGTGATTCTGAGAAAACGTATATTAAAAGTTTGTCATCAGAGACTGAGGCTGCAAGAGACAGTGGTAGCTGCTCTGAGATCCTACATGAAGAATCAGAAAAGCCTGTGAAAGCTAGTGTTGTGCGGTATCCTTTTTTGTCTCTCTCGTGAAGTGCACTTTACACTCAGACAAAATCTGTATGATTATCGTTGCTGGGATGGGGCTACATTTTCATTTTAAATGTAAGGTGGCAAAGTTAAAAACTATCTGCCAGGAATAAGCCTTACAGGCCAGTATTCCCCTAATCACAACTGGATTTTGAACAAGTTTTATACAAGTGGTTTCAAGATCCTGCTTCAGTCGTTGTCCTGCTTTATGTTTAAGCAGTGGTGTTTCTTTTGATTCATTAATAAACTAGCTGTAAAGGAGGATGGAAATGGTTGGCCAGTCTAAAGCTAAAATCCCATGTTGGTTCTTCATGTGTGAGCAAGTTAATGAGTTAACAGGAACCTTAGTCCTTTTTAAATTTTGAGATTATTGATTCTTACATTGGCTATTCAAATTAAATTGGCTATTTAATTATTGATAGCTAATTGTAATGGGAAATTATACTGTTTTTTTCCCCTCAGAAGTTTTTGCCAATCACTATATTGAGCAGATCAGAAGCACCTTTCAGATGAAAACCTGTTTTGACCAACTCCTATGTGCATAGGTTTAACAATAGTCCCCTAATTATGGGTTAGTTCACAGACTATGTATTTGTAATACCTGGACACAGAGGAAGACAGTTTCAAACCTAACCTGCATTAGTTTTAATTAAAAAAAAAAAAAAAATCCATTAAAAACATGTTGCCACATTTCAGTAATGGATGAAGTGACACCTATGTTTTGCATGTTAATTTTGGTAAAGAATGTTGCAATTTTTTTCAGAATGAGGATCTCTGTGAAATATTACTTATATATCTTAATGGTCAGATGGCATATACTTTCACTGGTTTAAAATTAAATAAGATGCATTTGGCATAGTCAGAGATGCTTCAGAACCACTTTTGTCATGAAGCCAAGTCCAAATTCTTAGCTATGGGGGGGCTTTTGTGTAACTATACCATGCTACATGTTATTTCTTTAACAGCTTGGGTCAGACCTGATCCTGTTGCAATTCCCAACTTCTTCCTTCCACCCCAGCACTTGGAGGTCTCCATGAGAATGCTCCATGCTTCTTCTCAGCCATCTGCCATGGCTCCTGACGTAAGTATGGTTGTCACCTTCATTCCTTTTCAGTCCCACCTGAAGGACCCACCTCTCCTTCAGACAAGATGTCAAATGAAAGGTCCCTTGTTGCCTTCTCAGGCTGTCAAGGATTAAGTTAAGAACCCCCTGACAGTTTTCAAAAATGGTGGGGACAACTTGGTTCCCAGTAGATCGCTTCCCCTCTCAGTGAAAACATCTTTCCATATCCACGGCTGCATTAGCTACAGTATTCCGGCATTTTTGACAGCTGTCACATTTGCCTTGCAACTACTCATAGAATCTGATTCTCCCTTCAAGCTAGGACAAACTGGAAGTAACAGAGCTGCAGGCAGTCAGGACTTTTGAAAATCAGACGATTTATGTCCTTAATATGAATAGACGCTTTATGTTAGACACCCAGCTTTGAAATTGTTACCTGGAAGTATTGCTAAGACAATCGTGACTTTAGCAAGTGAGTTTACAGCGAAGAGTCTCTGATCTGGAAGGAGCAAAGTCATTCTCCAGCTGATGTGGAGGGAGCAGTGCAAACTTAGCGTGCCCATGAAATCATTCAGGAAAGTGATTGAATGCTTTGGCAGTATCTTAGACTTGTATAAGTCCATAAAAATACTTGTTTGCTTTGTGAGGGTAATAGGAGCATTTCATTTTCAGAAAGTTCCTGGCTGTCAGCTTTTACAGGGTCCAAATATTCACATCCAGCCCTAGATAAAGGGAGCTGTTTGGTTTCACAGGTGCAGATCTTGGTAGTGCAACAGCTGAGTTGTTTGCTACTACTCCTTTCAGACGTAATGTGCTCATTCCCCTCCCTTTGACCTATGGAAGCAAATGTCGAGAAGAACATTTATGTAACTGGGAACATCTTGCTCGGCTAAACAGGGCAGAACAGGCAGGACCTAATGGCCCTGAATTAATGGACACTACCTGAAAAGAACAAACAAGTTTACAGGTTTGTCACTACAACTGGGATGTCTGAAAATTGGTCTTTTAGTTAGGCAAATTGTGGTTTATTTTAGGAGCAGCAAAATTTTCTTGTTGTAAATTGGTTTTTATACATTTAAAGTTTTCCTCTTCTAAAGCTGTCAAAAGTTTTCAGTAACCAAATATCCCTTGGTTCAACTTTTCATTTCCACCACAAATCTTCTGAGCCTATCCTCAAAGCTCCCTACATCCATTTAGTTTTCCATAGCTAACCTCTGCTCCCATTCTCACGCCAGCAGTTTAGTGGTACATCTTCACTGCAGAATCACCACCACCTCTTCCTAGCAGAAGAAGCTTCTCTTTCTGTGTATTTGTAAATCACTATCTGTACCCATGACTTGATGTAAAAATCAAAATACTGTTTGAATCACCTCTTCATCCAGCCACTAGCTGAATGGTTAGAGCATTAGAAACCCACACTTGAATGGGACTTTTTGGATGTTACTCTTATAGGAATGATTAATGATCATTAGGAAGAGAGTTAATAGAACAGTATTGTATCAAGAGGATTTTCCTTACACTGAACACACTTAATTCCAGGAATGTTTTATCGAATTTCGCAGTGCTACATTTTATTATAAGAGGGCATATTGGCCTTTTCCAATACAGGGCCCATTGTGTTATACAAGCAGTAAGAGAGATTCCCTGCACCAAGCTACAATTTAAGCAGACCAGATGGACAAAGGGTTAAAGAAAAGAAGCCCTGTAACTGATTTACAAGAAGAAACCAGAGGTAAACGACTTGCTCAAAGTCTCACTGCAGATCTGTGGATAAGCTAAGAACTGCACCCAGTCGAGCGCTTTAACCACATAAGAACATGAGTAAAAGCAATAGCATCTGAAATAATCACTGTCCCTTAAACATTTTTTAAAAAGTCGTTCAGTTGGCAAGACTTGGGCGTTCAAGTCCAGGGCTCTTTATAGTTGGCGGCAGGACTGGCACGTGTACGTTGAATTACTGCATCTTTCTAAATGTTGATCCATTTAAAAGGGAACTGGAAGACTTGAACTGCCATGGTTTCTGCTCTCCGGGTTTGTTGTTGATTAGTCCTGAGTGTCGCTTTCTAACTCGGCTTGTTTTTCTCCTTTCTGCAAACTTCACATACCTGGGATGTGACATCAGACAGAAACCTGAACTGCAGCTGCTCTTCTCAGCTGAAGATCAACAACCCTCTTTTGCCCATAAGGCAGCTAGCAAGCACCCCCTACCCAGCTTCTCTAGAGCCTCTGCCCCCATCTCCCTCACCCAGCACAGCCTCCTGCTTGGTTTTTTCCTTGGTGCCTAATGGGAGCATAGGTGCGCCTCCACAACACATGGAGAAAGGCAGAGGCACTTGTGGAGAGAGTGGGATTACCAGCTGCTGTGACTGAGGACAGCAAGTAGCTCTTCTTGGAGAGGAAGCTGCAACTCAGGTTTTAGTTTGACATATTCCTGGTCTTTGAAATTTGTACAACACCCACTCCCTGCGCCCCAGACTAGAACTCCAGTTAATTTTCTCCATCTCTGGCTCTGGTTCCATCCTCCATGTCTTTCCCATCTCCTCTGCTCCATACGGCTCACCCTCGTGCCCTCCCGCCTGCCAGTTCCAGCTTGATCAGCCCCACCTTCCCTGTTCATCAGTGTCTGCAGCCCTCCTCACACCTCCTTCCTCTATGCCCCTAATCTACAGAATAGGTGCTCCAAACTGATCGTTAAGGTCATATATTCACTTCCAGTCCCCTTTCAAGACTCTGTTATAACCTTAGGACATCAGCCCACTAATGAAGGCTAGGTATAGCACAGGCAGCGCTGGCTGATCTTTATTTACTTTAAAAATAAAACTACTTTTTAAGTGTCAGAACCAATGTTGCACACATTGCCAAGGAGTGTAGTCACATACAGCCTATTCTTCCCACTGGTTCCCTCTTCTTGCATCCATTGATCTATCTTCTTTTTAGGCTAGACCCCAGGCTCTTGGAGACCGGAATCTTACCTCCTTATGTGTATGCATGGCATCTAGCACACTGCTGCCTTGATTCTGATTTGTGACTTTCAGGCACTCTCCTAGTACAGAAGAATAAATAGTAAAGTGATTGTAGAGTAGGGTAGATGCTTTGAAACCCCAGTTGAAGCCTCCTGCCTGCAGAGTTGATAAATCACCCTGTGAGGCTATATTGAAAAACGTTCGTTGTTTTTTTTTTTTCCAAACTGGAAGGTTAAATAAGCTTTTTGTTAAGATTTATCCTTCTCTCCTTTGAGAATATCCTGACAATAACTTTTATGCTAAAACCAGTGCAGGAAAGAACTTTTTTCTATTCCTTTCTCAGCAAATTTACTATTGAGCCAAATCAGAAGGAGTTGCCTTGTATTATGACACTGACCCTGTCAGAGGCTCACGATTTAATAGAGTCTTGCTCATGTTGAAGCTGGAACAGCTAAGAAATAACCCAAGCAGCCTTTCTTGCTGCCTGTGACTTCCTAGTTTTTGCTGCCATATCAGTTACCACCTTCTGCAACCACGTTTCTAAAACTAGCAACTTGCTTTTTATTTTTCTGTGCTCAGGGTATTTAGAGGACATGAGGTAAGGATCCTTTACATTGCAAAACTGTGATCTTCATCCGTTGGACAGAACTACTGAGATTTTTTTTCACCTTATGGCTCATATGCTGAGAAAGGAAAAGGGGAGCATTATACAGCTAACTATACATCCGAATTAGCCTGTGTGGGGAAAGAATGATGTATACCAAGCCTCCATGGTTTCATACAAGCTTTTTACTGTACGGGAGGCAAATGTAGGTGCAAGGTCACTTCTGACATGCAGTTGTGCAGTCTGTTAAGTCTAATGCAAGAACAGAACCAGCTGCCAGATATACTCATTGCTCCAGAGATGCAAAACGATCTTTGCTCCAGGCTCTCTTTCTTGGTCAAAAGTCTCAGGCACTTGAAATAGCGCAAGCCCCCAAATCTGAATAAAATACTAACCAGCCTTCTGGGTTTATTTCCTCCTTTGACGCACAGTCCTTAGATGATCTACGCCATCCCAGAAAATCACTGCCACTTCTATAATAGGAAACTTGAAGTGAGATCTTTTAATACGCAAGCTCTCTTCCCCACCCCGGCTGCTTTTCTGACTGACGATACACTAATAAGGCTTTCCATCAGCCACTGGTCCTGTGTGATTGAGTTGGCACAGAGAGATAAAAAGGGCAGGTGTCACCTCATGAGCTGACCTGGCACTGGTGGTTTCTCAGTCAAGGGAAGGGGTAAACATGATGTTGTTTCACATGCTTGCTCTGGAAACTATGCAGGAGGTTAAAATTGGTACTTCTCATTAAGCTGCCAAAGGTGCCTCTTGAAAATGTCAGTTCGGTGCATTTCACTAAGTGCTCTAGGCTTGTCCTGCATGCAAGGCATTAGCGCAAGTGTGAGAGGCACAGAAAGATTACTGTGCAGAAGTCTGCCAGGCAGCCTCCTTCTGTATGATTAGCCCAGAAGATTCAGCAAACCTTAACTCTGCTGGAAGCTTGCCCTCCAACAATGCTTCAGGACAGATCCCCAGCTCCAACACGCCTGTGCTCAGGATGCATGCGGCATGACCAAAGGGGTCCTACTGGTTTGTATGCTGCTTTCTGGAATTAGTGCAGCTTTGGCACATCCCACATCACCCACTATATTCCTAGACTGGAAGAAATGCTAGCCATCACTGAGGCACTGTCTAATGAGGAACAACCCCTTCCTGTGACTCATGTCCCATTTCTGAGTTTTGACGTATGTGTAGTCAGGATGCTCTGCCATCGATGACTGATATAAAATCTGAGGGAGGGCAGCCCTTGGTGACCTGTAGCAGCTGGTGTCTAGCACTTTCCTCTGGTTTTCTTCTGAGGCTCCTACCACTGGAAGCTCATGGCACCTCGCAGCCAAGAAGCCAGTTTGTGATGTGCCTTTCACATCAGCAGGACACGCAGTGCCACAAGCTGAAGAGCTGCTCGTAATCTGCACATACAATACTAGAGCATCATGTCTGAAAGCAGCAGATGACATTCCTCCAGTGCTGGTCTGACACTGGAGTTAAGTATGGGCTGATAAAGAGTTGGACTAAAATACCTCTCTCCCCTTCTCCAGTTGCTCCAAGTTGGCTTCATGACTCCTTTGCTCAATGAACGACAACTTGTTGCATTGTTCTGATCATCATCCATGACATCTTCCAGTAAAACCAAGGCCAATAACATCTGAATTTCTTATTTAAAAAAAAAAGAATTTTTTAAAAACCCCAAATGTTCGTGCTTTCTTTAGATGTGGAAACAAAGTGGACAAACGCTATATATTTGCCCTTTTTAGGGTCCTTTTTGAGAACTACTTATGTGCAAAGAATAAGGTTTTTCCACCTGCTTTTGGATTACACATGATCTAAACAGCTTTGTTCTTCCTCAACTTTCCACCTCAAAAGTGACTTTAAAGAGAACTTGCTGCTCTCTCTCTCAAAGTTTCTGTGGGGCTGGGTTCAAACTGCAGCCGCAGAGGAGAACCTTTCTCGAAAGTTAAGAGGATGTAAAAACAAGGGCATAGCAAGAGCCTCACTGTAATCGTAAGACCTGCCCTGGTCATAACCTGTAACGATGAAGTGATTTGAGAACTTTGGACACCACCAGTGGTTTCTGCAGTGCTCAGGAGATGGGGTAGACAAAGGTCTACCCATATCTCCACGATTGCAGCGATAAATCACAGGTCATTTCTAAATGATCATATCCCCTGAGGCTTTTATAGTATCACACACAGTATGCTGCTTTCTTCGGGGTGTTAGGGCTAGACCTTGCTCCCAGTGAAGGCAGTGGTAAAATTCCTCTTGGCTTCCATGGGGTCAGGCAGTATTTACTGCTTAACTAGATGCAAGATTGGGGTTGGTATGTTTGAAGTTATTAAACTGATCTGGAGCACTTGGCATGTATTTTGCTTGCACTTGCAAAACCAGCAAATGCACTGGAAGGCTAAAAGTCCTATAACATGAAGGAGGTGAAATTCTGTTGCCGGTCGCAGTTTTAACACAGAACCTGTATGTCTGGTGGTCATGTACTTGCAGCAACAAAGCAAGTTCCCACGCAGCCCGCCTCTGAAAGCATTTCCGTTTAGTTCCAGAGTGGCCATGGGCAGAAGTCATCATTTGTGGACAGAATCGTGTGAAAACCTTCGGCTTTACAGAGCTAAGATGTTTCATTGAGACTCGGAAGCGGGGACCGATTTGAGGAGTGAATGGGGGAGGCTGTGTATGCTGTGATAGAAAGGCAGGCTCGGCACTGGGAACAGCCAACCGTTAATCTCACCTAGCGCTACAGCACCCTGATTATCGGCACGGTTACACAGCTCTAGTCCAGTCTCTTGTTCCCATTAGTGGCCACCACCTGATGCTTCAGACGAAGGTGCAAGAAACCCACCTGGTGAGCAAATGTGGACTCTCCCCACAAAGGTTTCATTGTCTTCTCTAATAAGAGTGGCTTTTAAGCCCTGGAGCACAAGATTTTTACATCTCTTTCATCTTTGTCAATGTCTGGTCTTTGAATCTTGCTGTGTCCGTGACCTGCATGACATCCGTGGTAGTGAATGCCACCACCTAGTTACACATCCTCTCCGAAATCCTTTTATACCATGCCCCCTTTCCATTCCATAGACTCATAGAAAATGAGGGTAGAAGGGACCTCAGGAGGTCACATCTAGTCCAACCCCCTGCTCAAAGCAGGACCAGCCCCAACTGCATCATCCCAGCCAAGGCTTTGTTTAGTTGGGTCTTAAAAACCTCCAGGGATGGAGATGCCACAGCTTCTCTGGGTGGCCTATTCCAGTGCTTCACAACCCTCCTAGAGAGAGTTTTTCCTAATATCTGACTTACACTTCCCTTGCTGCAGCTTGAGCCCATTTCTGCTTGTCCTATCATCTGCCACCACTAAGAACAGCCCAGCTCCATCCTCTTTTGTAGCCTCCCTTCAGGGAGTTGAAGGCTGCTATTCAATCCTTTCTGTCTTCTCTTCTCCATACTAAATAAACCTAGTTCCCTCAGCCACTCCTCCTAAAGCAAAGTGTCCTTGCTCTTTAATTAGAGACAGAGAACACAAGTTCCAGATCTATCCCTTTTGCAGTAGTCATGATCGTGCAAATCCCAATAACGTCCCCTGATAATATGGCCAGATTAATACCAACCTTTACACCAGAGGGAATACGTTAGTGAGGAGGTGCAGTATGTAAACAGGGGATACCAAAGTTAGAGGAATAAATGCAAATGAAAGGGAAGTTCTGTACAAGCCCCATCCCCAGGACTATGCTTAATTCATCATAAGGAGTGGAAGTCCAATGCAGAGTAAATGCTGCTGCTACACTTTTAATCATATAAAATACAGGTAATAATGAGTAAGCCTTGTATAGAGTATTCCTGAAGTTGGCTAGTAATGTGTGGTCATAGCCTTGGCTGGAGAACGGGTTAGAAATCCATTGCCATTGTTACAGCATAGACCTATTGCATTGCTGAAATGCAGTCCCCTCTAGGGCAGAACAAAGCCGTTGTCAAAGAGCACATGGGAGGCCCTTCAGCTTAGACCCAAAAGCGAATGTTCATCAGTTTGAAACGAGAAGAAATATATAGGGAAGCAGAACGTAGCGTCTGACCACATGCTAAGTAGGATCACTGCGGTCACAGTCTTTGAGTGCTGCAGGATCTTTTAATAGCTGAAGGGTCTGTCTGATCTGATCAAGCTGATATGCCTAGGGGTGGGATGGCATGCTGATGGGCTGCAGCTTTGGAAAAAGACATTGAAGGTTTTATTCAAAGAGGTGAAGTTTGTAACTGGAAGCAGAACCCAGTGCCTGGCTGTTCTGTGCAGTGATACAGGCCTTTTCTCAGCACCTCTGAGCCTGCAGCTTGCGCTTTCCAGATGACTCATCTGCTAACAGTGTACAGAGGTCAAGAGCATTAGCGCAGAGTCAGCTCCTTCTGGTTACTGTTTTTCCAGCCGGTATTAATGCTTCATCTGTCTCTCCGGCACTTGGCAGCGAGGAGGGGAGATGGGGGTGGAAAAATGAGCTGGTGATAATGACTCCTCTGAACAACCTTGAGAGAGGCACACTGTACACAGGAGACTGGATATGGGATCGTAGGCCTATATCTCTATTAGATCCTAGCATCTGTCACCATCTCTGCATTTATTTCCCCTCCCCACCCCACCCAGTTTCTTGTATTTATATTTAGGAAATCCTCTTGAAGACCTCGAACAACAAGAGCATCATTATAAATCCTTGCAGGGTTCTCAGTATGCTCCCTGCCACTCTTGTGGTCTCCTTCACAAGCCAAGCCTCTCTGCTGCATTGTAACACAGCAAGGCACTGCTGGGTCATAATGTGATGGATGTTGATGTTCTTCTACGTGTGATGGGTTAACATAAATCATGGCAGCTGGGCTGGGTCTACATAACAGCATCTTAATCATGCTGCCATCTGGGTAACCTCTTTGTAGGTCCACAGCAACCACAGTGCCCAGCTATGGTACAGTAGAGGCCAGTGGGTCAGTGGAACACGCCATCACTGCTGAACATCAAGTCAATGATTTAGGCATCTGTTTTTGAAAATGCAGGTCTTTTAGTTTGGTTGTTACAGAGCCTGGGCCCTCTATACATGGAAATGTAAAGCCAGTGGGACAGCAGTTTTGGTGACCAACCATACTATCCCCTCTGCTGCTAGCAGGCTTGTTGGGCTAATGGTTATGCACCTGATAAACGAGGTGGATGATAAAACTAGTATTAGTAGTGAGACAGCGAGAGCAGCAGAGTGTGCATGAAATGGCTGGCAGACCAGGTTCTTTGGGTGAATCTGATTTTTTTTTATTAGACTAACTTAAACAGTTGGAAAACAATTATTAAGCAAGCTTTCGGGTTGAAAAACCCTTTGTCAGGCTGAGGAAGTTTCAGTGGTTGGTGTGTGCTCTTCCTGGATGGAATGAAAAGTAAAGAAGCCAGGGGCTGGGCTGGGCTGGGCTGCATGCAAGACAGGCAGCCAGTGAAAACGTAGGTTGAGGAGTCAATCTACATTTAAAAATTGTTCTCCAACTATTTAGTTGGTCTAATAAAAGAGATCAGATTCACCCAAAGAACCTTGTCTGTCTATATTTAGTCCATGATTTTTAGTATCCAGGAGGCTGATGAAGTGGAGTTCATAGGCTCGTCTCTGGAAGTGTTTTGTAAGTTCCCTTTGAGGATCAGGACTGAGAGAGTGGTTTTCTCATGAGAAGGGTGCCCCCACCGGTAACTGGGTATTCCTGTCTGCAGGTTTGGCATTTCTTGTCCTGGCCTGGTCTGGATCCATTCGGTGTGTTCTGGGCCTGAGGAAGTTTGCTTCTGGTGATGAGTTTAGCGAGGTTCGGTGCTTGTCTGAAGGCTAGGCTGGGTGGCTTTGGGAAGATCTCTTTAAGAATAGGGTCTCTTTCTAGTATGGGTTGCAATTATTTGAGGATTTTCCATACGGGTTCGAGGAAGGGGTGGTATGTCATAACCAGCGGTGTGCAATTTATGGGGGATGGCAATCCCAGGTATTCTCTTCAGTGCAAATGCGGTGGTATCTGAGGGCTTGGCTGTATATCACAGCTTTTTTGGTGCCTGTGGGTGATTGCTGGTTCTGTGCAGATATGTATGTTGGTCTGTGGGTTTCTTGTATAACGTGGTCTGTATTTTACCCTTCTGGATACTGATCATCGTGTCTAAAAAGGAGATGCTGGTGCTGGAGTCTTCTAGAGCAAGTCGGATGGAGGGATGGTGGTTGTTGAATTTCTGATGGAACTCAGTCTGAGATTGCAGGTTTTCAGTCCAAATGATGATGTCATCAATGTATCTTAAGTATAGCAAGGGTTTGATAGTGCAGTTCTTCAGGAAGTCTTCTTCTAGGTGGCTCATAAATAGGTTGGCATACTGTGGGACCATTTTGGTGCCCATAGCCGTTCCCATCGTCTGGAGGAAGTGTTGGTTATTAAAAGTGAAATTGTTGTGAGAGGATGAAGTGTACAAGGTCAGTAATATTTTTGGGTCTGTATTCTGAGTTGTAATCTTGGATGCCATCCTGGTGTGGGATGTTGGTATATAGGCTGGTAACGTCCATGGTGGCTAGGAGGGTGTTGCTGGGAAGGTGGTCTGTGTGTTTAAGTTTCTGTAGAAAGTCTGCAGTGTCTTGGACAAAACTTGCTCTGTGGGTGATGAGCGGTCTTAGGATTGGCTGGGGTCATCTGACCTCGGTCCTCTTTCCTGTCAGGGGCAGGGGGTCGGACATGATGATGATCCATTGTGGTCCCTTCCGTATTTTATTAGGGTATTTTTCTGGGCAGAAATTTAGGCCTTTGGAAAGGACAGATTTTTCAGTTTTGGTAAGCGTGTGTGTGGAGAGATTGATAATATTTGTGGGTTGGTTGCTGCTTTCAGCTTTATCAGGTCTGAGGTTGGAAGGTTGTGCGGTGTTGGCGTCGTTCCTCGGATGGTTGTTTTGCAGCCGGAGAACTTGTTCTTGGAGCAATTTGTTCCATTTCTTCTTTTTGTGTAGGATGAATGTTGTAGAAAGTTTTTCGTAGTCTCTTTGTATCCGTTGTATATTATTAGGGAAGATGATTGGATTTCTGTCTTTTAAGTTGTTGTAGTGTGTGGTGCTTTCCTTCCTGAGTTGGTCTCTTTTGGAGTAGATTAGGTGAAGTAGATGATTTCTAATTTTCTCTGAAGTTCTTCTGCACAGCTGCAAAGCATATTTGGAGTTGTGTCAGAGCGTTGTAGATGTTTAGTCCTCGGGGAACACAGTTGTGTTTCTTGCATAGGGTTAGAAAATATATGTCACCGTTGAGTTTGGCTTCTTTCTTTTTCATGTTGTACAGTGAAATGACTGGTGCACTTATCATGGCTAAGTGATGCCCTTGTCCAGGAAGACAAATGGCTAGGTGCCCATTAGGAGCTGGGTGCCCATTAGGCCTGGGGGGCGGTTTAAGTGGTGGGCATTGTATTGTATGGGCTTGCATGAATGCACCCTTAGTTCGTGGAGTGGGCAAAGCCTGTGGGTAGGAGCGACCTCCTGGAAGATGCAAAGGGCTGTCTTCCCGACCCATTCTCATGGGGATGATCCAGTGCATCGCATGCGCCTCAGACTGTTGTGCTGAGTCTGACGCTTAAATCGCCAGCAAGATAATCCCCCTCCCACCGTTCACTTTAAAGCAGGGAGCAGATAAATAAGGGCCCCCAGGCCCTTCTCCCTAGAGAGGCTGGCTTACCTCGGAGGACCCTGCCAGACAGCTGCCATGCCCAAGTATGATAAACACCACTCAGTTCCCGCAGCCCAGCCATGTGGGTGAAAGGTTAGCCAGGCTGCTCTGGTCAGCA